>NW_008668249.1:108838-135817 GCF_000695815.1 Acanthisitta chloris
ACTTCAGCAAGAAAGAAAATGGAGATGCTATTTTAAAACTTATTTAATTGTTAATTTATCTAGGTATTTAGCAATTTTGAATCTTCAGTGATGAACGTGGGTTTTTTAATTAATTACATAAAAGAAAGGGGTGTGGCATTCCACAGGCCAGTTTAACTGACCCTCTTTGCCATACATCTAGGGATGCTGATCATCAGCTCCCCAGAGCCCAGATGTGAGCTGCTGACCACACTCAGAAACCTGTCATTGTCTCTCTGACTGAAATGATCCTATGCCTCTAGCCATACAGAGAAGCTGATTCCTCAGTTCTTGGGTTCTTAAGACAAAATTACTCTCTAGGCAAAGATATATACAAAAAGACATTTTAATTGTAAAAGTTGAAGAGGGTGGAGTTATTTAACCTTTTAACTAGATAAACATGAGCTTAAGTTGTACCGTTCATTGCACAAAATGGCATGACATTTTATTCCTTTTGGAAATAAAACTGCTTCAGTTCGTTATGATGAAAAAGTACTATATAATATAGTAATACCACCACCTTGTGGGGAAGAAATGTGTCCAGCCTGTACAAATATTCCTATGAGCCCAATAGGCAGAGCCAAAATCAATACATAGTCAATGTTGCTGAAATTAAAGATGAGACAATTATTCTAATAGAAGGCAACTTGTATTAGAAATAGTAAGGTATTGCAATGGATAGATTTATCTTCCAAATCTGGCTTAACACATCAGCTCTGCAAACTTTGCACGACTTGTACAGCTAATTACAAACATGATTTATGCCCTTGATTTATGAAGATATTTTAAATTTATAAATGTTAAATATGTTTATAAATGCGTTATAAAACAATGCATTTATATATAAAAAAGTAATGGGTAGTAAGTGCCACTTTGCACAGTGTTTCCTACATTTCTGTGTTCTTCATCTCTCATTTTCACAGAAAACATTCAAATTAGGCTCTTCTGAGAAGCTGGACATTTTTAAGAGGCTGAAATATACTCAGCCTCTACTCAATCAACTGACAAACAGGATGATCCTTTCTCCTTCTAAAGTCCCTGTTTTCTTTGCGTTCTCTCTAAGTTCTAAACTTTATCAAACATAAGGCAGAGTTTGTACAGACAATGGTTTCATTCACTACAGGCCTAATGGTGTGTCCTGTGCACTGAATGACGTAGTATCCTGTGGAAAAAATAGTATATGCTTATGTTATTAAAGGCTGTAGTATAAAAATGATACTTTAGATTTAGCATGAGCATTGGAAACTTAACTCTAGAATTTCCTAATACTTTTGGATAACTTTCACTGTTAGTAACAGCCAAAACAAAATTTTCATGTTTATTTCCACAGATACTATTTTATGGAGAAAGCTGAAAATACATTCTCTTATCTGTTACTATAATACCATTGAAATACTCTAGGTCTTAAAAAAGTAAAAGAAAGCTTTCTTTATTGGAAAGTATGAAACACCTTGTAAAGTATATACCCTAAAGTGAAGGGGTTTTATACTCATTGAACAAGGAAATTATGTTTTACTACTGTTTTATCACTAGAAGTGATTTTTTTCTCCCTGTCCTGGTATCCATATAGCAATAAAGGAGTCCATGATTAGCAGAACACTATCAGGATGAAATACATTCAAAACACACTCTAGTAAAACTAAATTTGGTCTTTTAAAGAAGACATTACGTCTTTAAGTTTATGTAGGTGAAATGAACTATTTTTCTTGTCCTTCACTGGAATAAAACATTGCAGAAATCCTGCACTGCTTGAATACAAAAGAAAGCTGTCGTTTACATTGCCCACTTGACACATTTTACTTGGATCCTTCAGTGCTTACAAAGCAGACTGCAGGCTTTTGTAAACTGATTCAGGCAACCCAACTTTGTCCTAGCCTTCCTACCTGACCATAGAGGTCTCCAGATTCTGATTTCAGAGCTCCTTAGATAGAACCTCACCTCTCCAGTTCCTGAAAGTCCAAGATGGGTTAATGATTAGGTAACCAATTTAGGATTCATAACAGGCACTTCAGACAGCTTAATATCCAGTCACTGGTTACTCTTTTGGGAACAGGCCCTTACTCCAGAAGGAGATACAAGGAGCCGACTTACTTCACACAGCAGTAGAGCAGTTGCCAATCTGCTCTACTTGTTATCAGGGAAAGGCTCTAGGCTTGAGGATGTTTGCTCTACAATTTTTACTACTCTGTAGTCTAAAAAATGTCTGAAAAGCCAGGGTTGATTCTCCTTGTCTGTGGGACAGATTGTGCTACAGCAGTTGATTTCAGTTTTTTATGTGTGGGCAGTTTTTGTCTCATTTGTCTGTAGAGGTAGAAACTGATTCTGTGTGGGCACGTCCAGTTGGATTAGTACATCAGGATTAGAAGTTGAACTCTTCCTTTTGTTGGTCCCTTTTCTCTTCCCTTTACTATTCTTCTTTTTTACTACTTCTCAGGTCCCAGTGTTAGTGACCTCCTTGCTCTCCATATGTGCTCTCATACATGTTTCTGACTCTTCTCCCCTGGTAGTCTGGCTTCCTCTGTCATGGGGTTTGTAACAATCCGTCCAACTCTTCAGCCTCCTTGATGTCTCTTAGTCTCCTGACTGTCTCCTGTAACTCCACTGTCTGTTTTTGCAAGTCTTCAACCAGGCATACCTGTTGCAGCTAGGTGGGTTGTCCCTTTCCTGCTCCCTGATACTTCTTAACATTGTCATTTCTTCCTTTACCTCTGCTACCATGCTAAGTAGATCCCTTACTTTTTCACACCTTATACATGTATCCTCCCAGCTGCCCTTAGGTATCTTTGCCAGGCTTAGGCATTCCCAACAGCTAGAGACCTGGTCGGCTACATGCTGGTGACTGAGGTCTGTCTGGGTCCCTGCATTGTTTTTGGCAGTTTAGGGTTTAGGGGTTACAGCAGACTGGCAGGTTAACATTTGGACTTGATGATCTTAGAGGTCTCCTCCAACCTTGATGATTCTATGATTCTATAAACTGAAAAAAGGCAGTAGTGAACCACTTTTGCTGAGCAAACTAGAAGTGAGGGCATTCCCTCAGGAGAGGTGATTGGACATCCTTAATTAAGGTGTTTGTTCCCCAGATTATTTCTGGATTTTGTTTTAATGTCAAAGTGAGTGTTTACTCATTTTGAGACATAATGAAGAATGTGTATTGTTCTGGGGAAGGCATGAACAAGTCTGTCCTCACCTACCAAACTAAGTAACCAAATCACTAGGTGACAGTGTCACACTTCGTATGACATCTCAGTCTGGTTTCATGGCTCTGACATTCATTGCTTCCTAATAGTTTTCAACAGTGTCGAATATGTACTTATTCTGTCAACCACTGTCTAAGTCACTCACAAAGGAAGTGGAGAATGTAGATTTGAATGTCCATAGAGGAGAGAGGAGCATGCCTGTGCTAGTTAGCAAGGACACTGGAACTTCATGGGCTCTATGATTAATTTTTTTCCTATGTATGCCTGTAGACCAGGCTGTCTTGGGCTTTTCCAAACAATCCTGGGTGCAAACCAGCTGTTTGACCTGATTATCTCATGCATTCCCTATTACACTCTTCATGACCCACATTCTACATCGTTACATACAAATTTCAGCAACTGATTCTCAAGGTTGACTACCAGGCTGCACCCTGTATGAATAAAGTGGGCTAAAGAATCACACTTTCTGTATGAAGCCTATACTTTATCATTAGTCTAAAGCTGTTGATGTCATTATTAGGGCAGCTAAAGCGAAATGAACTTTTACAATCAGGCTATCAAATTATTACAGCTCTTTCCCAAAAGTGGTGCAGTTAACACAGATATACACACATTTTCTAGTATCTTACCCTTTCTTATTTTAAGCTCACTTTTCTAAATTTCTCATGGTCCTGAAATCAATTGTTTTGATGTTGTCCTGGTCTGATAAGACACAGGAGAGTTCGATTGATTCCCCCAATGTGAATTAAGACACAAACAAAGTCAAATACCATCAGTGAGTGAGATTTTATTATTGGTCATAAAAAAGGGGGAGAAGGAAAGGGAGATCGGAGAAACAGGAACAGGAAAGGGGGAAGTAAGCAAGATTTGAGATGCAAAAGCAGAGATAATCACTACCATGGATCCAACAGTGTTCTGGTGAACAGTAGTCATCTTTTCCTCGGTGGTAGGTGCATCCACACCGTCTCTGGACACTGGTCCTTTTTTATAGGGCTCTGCTGGAGTGCTAATTAGCTTCCCTTGAGTTGCTGGGTCAACACATAGCAATTCCCAGCACAGGCACACTAAAGTTTCATCACAAATGTCCTGGGGAAGTTTTGGCCTCCTGGTGCAGCTAGAAATTGTTTCCCTTTATCCTTGGAAGGTTGCAGCAGTTAGAGGTTTGCCATGCCTTGTTGTTTCCTGTGCTTTCAGTCCAGCTATCCCTGGAGGTATAGGCAGAATTTTCTGGATTTTGTTCTCCTTCTGTGAACTCAGCAAGCTTTGAGTCAAACAACGAGGCTTTAGCCATACAACAAGCTGTCAAAGCCAGGCAATGTCAAAAGAAACATTTCTTAGAAGTCCATTGCAGGTGTTTAAGAGAATTTAAGATAATGGATTTGTCCAGACTCTGACATCTTAGTGCTTTAAATGCAGTGTTCTTCATGAGTGATTTAATTGTCCTACTAGACTGCAGATTTGTTCACAGTAATCAGACATTTATCCTTAGGACAGCACTAAGGATGTGAAAGGTAGAAGTGCTGAATCACAGCATTATGTTGGAAGACATTATCAAAGGTCATATAATCCACCATCCTTCTCTAAGCAACATTGCTTTCCAAGTTAGTTCTTGTTGTTCTTGTTGTCCAGTCAATTTCTGAAAATCTCCAATGACGAAGATGCCACAATCACTCTAGCAACTTGTGCTTAACTGCTTAAATGGGGAGCTTTTATGTAAATAAAAACTTGAAGTTTCCCTTAAAGTGATTTATAACTGTTGCTTCTTGACCCTTAGTTGAGTGCTTCTGAGAAGAGTCTGGCTCTGTCTTGCCTATAACCTTTTATAAGGCAGCAATCAGATATGTCTTTATCTTTCTTCCCTTCTGGTACATCTTTGTAAGCAGGTTTTGTTAAGGTGTCTCATTTCAGGAATATAAAAATTAAGTACCTCATTTCAAAATACTTTTCAAACTTTAGATTACCACTTGCAACCAATCCATTCAATCTCTTAAAAGATCCAAACCCATGAAAACATTAATTGCAGTTGGGGAAGGATAAAACCCCCACTACAAACCCCAAACATCCAAAATCCAACAAGCCTGCGTGCTTGAAAACTGTATGTGTGAAAGGACTGCCCCAAACTGCTCACCAGAGTGTTTGCCTGTAGACTGCAGGCTGGTACAACTGCTGAGGAAGATGACCATCAGCCAGGTTAAACAGTAACCAGGCATTTGCCTGGGGACTTTTCAACCATAAACAGGGTCAGCTTGAAAATAAGTGTAAAAGACTCCTTAAACATTTTTTACCTGGGAGACAGAGGTGTAAGAAAAGCTTATGAGGCCAAAGCCTGTTGTGGCACTGTCAGGTGCTGCCCTGCAGCATCACAGCTTTCCTGCAGGTCACCACAAGCTGGCTGTGTCCAGCCTGGGAAGAGGGACACTCACATGTGGACTCACCTCTTGGTGTGCCTGTGTGACTCTGAGGGACATTTTGTACCAGGCCCAAACCCAGCAGGCTGTGGGGAACTGCAGGGGCGCATTCAGAGCTGGAGTACACACATCCTGTCGTGGTTTAACCCCAGCCAGCCAACAAACAACATGCAACTGCCTGCTCACTCCCCAGCCAGTGGGATGGTGGAGAGAATCAGAAGGGTAAGAGCTAGGAAAAGTCATGCTTTGAGATAAAAGTAGTTTAATAGGGAAAGCAAAAGCCACCCACACTAGCAAAGAAAAACAAGGAATTAATTCACAGTTTCCCAGGGGCAGGAGGTGTTCAGCCATCTCCAGGAGAGCAGGGCCCCATCACATTTAACGGTTCCTTGGGAATATAAATGCCATCACTCCAAATGTCCCCCTCTTCCTCCTCTTCTTCCCACTTCATATATTGAGCATGATGTCATACCATACGGGATATCTCTTTGGTCAGTTTGGGTCACCTGTCCCAGCTGTGTCTCCTTCCAATCTCCCATGTACTCCCAACTTCCTTGCCAGTGTGGCAGTATGGAAAGCAGCAAAGGCCTTGGCACTGTGTAAGCTCTGCTCAGCAATAATAAAAATATCTCTGCATTATCAACCCTGTATTCTACACAAATCCTAAACATAGCCCCACACTAGCCACTGTGAAGAAAGTTAAATCTACTTCATCCCTAACCAGCACACATCTCCAGTGGGAGATAAAAATGTATAGTTTGCAACGGGGGGAACTCTCATTCTCGGGATAGGAGAGCATGAGTGTACACATCTCTCTGTGTGTATGTGAAATTTGTAGGTGTCTATTGACACTTTGCATGTGTCTAGTATTGTGGTTTATCTGTTGTTCTGCTGATAATGATCCAAAATACTGATTGCCAGTAATTTCTTTGACATCAATAAAACAAGAAACTGCTTTGATCCCTGTTTGATTCAATTCACAATTATTGAAGAGCTTTCCTTGCACCACTCTATAAATACATATCTTTTACCTTCTCTGGTCAGAGAGACAGTGAGCATACCTGATGCTGGTACAGGATCAAGCTTCTGCACAGACTTTCAGTTCGAGTGACTCACCATTTTCTAATTAAAAAGTTTGGCCAAAGGACTCATAATCTACTTGACATTTTATTTTTATTATTTTTCAGCCAGACATCAGTTGTAATATAACTGCTTGTAAAAGATAACTGGATATGGTTTTTGGCAAACCAGCACTGTATACACTATTTTAGGCTGTAGGCTTTTGTATGTAAGTGGAATAAACCAAGCAATGACATAGATCTACAAATAATAAGCTGGTCGTATTGAAATAATTTTCCAAGACTCTGCTTTTAGGTATGCTCTGTGTGGCATCACTGAAGGCTCCCTAGGAGTTTGTTCTCATTGCAGACCTCATGCTTATGTTACAAGCTTGTTTTCTTCACTGTTTCTTACAGAAATAGAATCAGAAGTGCAAAATATGGAAATTAAGTAATCCAAAAGATGTAGAGAGGAGAAGAGTGGCTGTGACCTGAGGGTTTTATAAACTCTTTGTACTTATCAGGAATTACACTGAATTTACACCTGCACAGAGAGTGAACACAAAGCCTTGTACTATGACAGCAAGCAATAAAATGTCCCCTCCTTGAAACATCATGTTATAAGCAGTAATTAAATGCTAAATTTGCTTGAGTTTTTGTATGCATTCTTCATGGAACTTCTTAATATAACTGAATTTCATGGCTAAGCCCCAGAAGATTTTGCTAGCAGCAGTATAAATTAATTGAAAGATATCTCACTTTCTCAATAAAGTCATCCAGCTTTCTAATAGAAGTTGAGTAAAATGAATGGAATAACTTTGACAGTTTGTCTGACAGGTGCCTTTCAAACACTGCAGCACTGTCTTGCTCTACTACATGGACTTCAGTGCTTTTATCTTCAGAGTACACAAATGTTGCATACAGCATGGACTCATGTCAGCATTGATATGTTACTTATTCAATATCAATAATTGAAAATATTTCTTTTCTTACCCACAAATAAAATTTTTCTTTCCATTCTGACATACCAGATTTCTGTTAGTGTAACAGAGCATGGACGAAAAGTCCAAGTCTTTCCTCTGCAGGAGAGAGTTGGGCTCCCTCCTGCCTGGGTCCATGTCTCACCACTTTCCACTCCTACACTTTTGACTCCACAAGTATAAAAAGAGTGAAAACAGCACTAAAAGGTAGTAGTTATGGAATTTTCTTGGAAGAGTGGACTTAGACCCTGAAAGAAGAGATTCATACCCAGCTGTTCTGTGCTGACCACTGTGCTATGTCCTTTAAAGGAGATCATCACTTTCCACAGTGGATACAGGCATTTTCAATTAAGATGGTAAGAGAGGTAAGCACCTTAGTGTAACTTAATTTTACAGCTCTCCAGAAGCCTTCAAAGCTATAGCTTTTCCTCTGCTGACTGCAGAAAGAATTTAAGCATGTCACTTCAGAATAGCAGACTGTGTTTCCCCAGTGGTGCTGTGCACACAATATTCAGATCCAGTTACAGCAAAATTAGGTGTCTTAGTCACACTGAGTCTGTGATATGCTTTCTACCTTTGTATCAATATTTCATAAGCATCTCTTATGTGAAAATGAAAATGTGGCCTTTCTCTCCATTGAGGATGGGGAGTCTGGTAATTTGTTGATGCAAATTAAAGCCTCTGGGCTGCTCTCTTGAATTGATGAGTAATGACTTCCAAGATCCATTCTTTTGTCCAGGACCACTGGAGTGTATAGTATGGTAACTGCCTTGTGGGAATTTGCAAGCAAAACCTTCTGGTAATGCTTTCATAGAATTCCTGCCCACAAAGGAATAACAAGACCACATGGCTGACAGCAAGAAGTCCAAAGTTGTGCTTAAATTTTCTGCCCAAAAGTAGGTGTGGGTGTGCTATGTATAGTACACCAGAGTCGAACATGTCCAAAAAGCACAAAACATACTCTACATGTACTGTGCCATTTTTAAAAAAACTTGCAGTTGGTCCAAGAATTCCAGACGTTTTTATGTGCCACATGTTCAGTAGATCAGGATCAGATCTGTAAGACTGGATGTTTCGATCCTGTGATGATGGTCCAAAGTTTCACAGTGGACATATCTGATCTACAGATCCAGAGCTCCTGCTGTGCTGAGATATGTCTAGAAATCCTGGACAAGTTCCAAGTAAATATTTTGCTCTGACAAAATTTCCAGGAATGCAAATGGACTCTCCTTGCAAAATTCAAATTCATGTTGACTTGATCAGGCTGGATATCCCCACTCTACACTGCCAGTAATCTGCAGTTCCTCAAAACCATATGCCCCCAAATCATACCTTGCAGTTTGTGTTGTCTTTTGATGAAATTAGGCAGGTAGAAAAATACTTCGTAAAAATGTTGACAGGTCTTAACACAGCCTCCACTTCCTATATTTTATATCTGTATTTATGCAGTTCTTATGAAATCATTGATGTATAATGCTTCAGAAAGGATTAAAGGACTGTAACCTAATTAATACCACTCAGCACTTTTTCTTATAGCTTATCCCAGATCATCCCAGATAAAACAAATCCTCATTGTATGATTACAGATTTGATTTATGCAGGGTTTGGTAGAATATGTTTCAACTACTATAAGTCAGTTAATAAAGCATTGCATAGTATTTGAATAAGAAGTTTAACACTGTAGGTTTTAAGTCTATACTAAAATAATTATCTTATAGATCTTTAAAGATAAGCTAATGGTTAATCATTATCCAGTTGGTACATTTCAAGTGGGACTTGTGAAGAATATATTATTGGCCTCTTACTGTCCTGAAGAAAACTGCTGGCAATATAAAACCTTGATGACATAGTTGTATATAATACAGAAAAATGTCAGATTTAAAAATAGTAGTAAAGCAAATCTGTTTTTCCAGAAAAAAACCCACTTGTTTGGGCAGCCAGCTGAGCTCATTTTTATAACAAGAATTCTAATGCAGCAAATTTGATGCTATATTCTATAGACTAAGGATGGTACTTACATATTGGGGAATATGTTCTGGATATCAGTGACTTAGAAAGGGAATTAGCCTGATTGTGGTAGATAACAAACTGGACATGAAGTTACAATGTACTGCAATGCTAAAATAGCTGATATCAATCTCTAATCTAAGTCTAGGAATTAACTGAATCAAAGTCTGAAGTGAACACAGGAAAGTGATTTCTCAGAGTATATGGATCATTAATCTTGCAAACAAAAGAATAAAAGTGTCCAGGGACTAAGCCTAAACAATTTCTGAATAAAAGAAGGTATAAACGCTGTACTGGGATGAAATAAAGTTACATGTCTTGCAATGTAAAGTGAACGCGCTCTATTTGACTTCAAGTTTGGAAGTCACACCAAGCTTAGCAGTCTATCAATTCAATGATATAAGTACATTTAGAATAATAGAATAGAAACACAGAATGGTTTGGGTTGGAAGGGACCTTAAAGACCATCTAGCTCTAACCCCTCTGACATGGGCAGGGACACCTTCCGTTAGACCAGGTTGCTCAAAGCCCCATCCAGCCTGGTCTTGAACACCTCCATGGATAGGACATCTACAGCTTCTCTGGGCAACCTGTTCCAGTGCCTCTCCACCATCAAAGTAAAGAATTTCTCCCTAATATCTACCCTCCCTCAGCTTACGGCCATTCCCCTTTGTTCTATCACTTCATGCCCTTTTCCAGTCAGTGGAAACTTTACCAGAGTTCCATGACTTCTCAAATGTGATGGATAGTCACTTAGCCAGTTTCAGGACCCATGGCTGTATCTTGTTGGGTCCCATGGACTTGTGCGCCTTCAGGTTCCTTAGATGTTCTTGAACACAGTCTTCTGCTACAGCAGGCTGTTCTTCATTCTCCCAATCCCTGCTTTTACCTTCTGCAACTTGGGTAGTGTGGCTGGAACATGTACTGATAAAGACTGAGGCAAAAAAGCCATTGAGTACTTTGGCCTTCTCCATGTCCTGGGTAACTGGGTCTCCCATATCCTTCCTGAGAGGATCTATATTTTCCCCAGTCTTTCTTTTATTACTGATGTACTTAAAGAAGTGTTCTTTGTTATACTAGACATCCTTGGCCAGATTTAGTTCTGCCAGTGCTTTAAATTTCCTAATCATATCCCTGACTGTTTCTGTGTATTCCTCCCAGTCTACCTTTCCCTGCTTCCACCCTCTGTAACCTATCCATTTGTGTTTAAGTTTGTCGAGGATCTCCTTGTTCATCCATGTAGGTCTCCTGGCATTATTCCCTGATTTCCTCTTTGTAGGCATGCATTGTTCTTGAGCATGGAGGAGACAATCCTTGAACATTATTCATCTCTCTTGGGTCTCTCTTCCTGTCAGGACTCTATCCTATAACTCTCTACCAAGGAGATTCTTGAAGAGACCAAAGTCTGCTTTCCTCAAGTCCAGGGTAGTGAGCTTGTTTCCCAGCCTCCTCATTGCCCTAAGGATCTCAAAATCTACTGCTTCATATTCACTGCAGTCTAGGCTGCCCTTGAGCTTCGAATTCTCCACCAGTCCCTCCCTGTTGGTGAGAATAAGGTCCATCATAGCATCTTTCCTCACTTGAAGAAGGATGTTGTCATCAATGCATTCCAGGAACTTTCTGGATTTAGCTGTACCTGAAGCTGCTGGAAGGGCATACCTTAATTTCAGCATCTAGCTATAAACCCTCCTTTCAGTAACAGAGACTGAGGGAAGCATTTTAGTGGAGTTTTAAGTCATTGTGGAAACAGGGGACCCAAGGTGGAACTGCTATGTTGGAGCCGTAGCCCAACACTGAGGCTGCTGGGGTGAGTGTCATATTTCCCTAACATTGCTTGTGCCCACTCACTTGACTGGTGATTTCATGTTTATGTCTGAGTAAAGCTATATCTGACACAACTCATCCCTTGCTAGACCCACTGAATAAATTGAGATTAGCCTGGTGTTAGCCTGATGTTGCCCAGTGTTGCCTGTGATAATATGTGATAATATGAGGTGAGAAAGCTTGAGTTTTAGGACAAAAAAGTCATTTCTAGGGAAATGCACACATTACATCAGATCATACATACTGCAAGTAACATCACAAAGTTCATTAGCTGGGGTGACAAAGTACTTCACGGCTTTCCAAGTTTCTACTACATGGTATAAGACCCAAGATACTGGTCATGGGATGGAGCAGCAGCAACAGGCAGGTCATATAGCAGATCAGGGGCAGTTCACAGGCTCCCAACCCAGCTAAGACTGTTGTGTGTAGGCAACACTAGAAGCCCATGACACCACCCTGAAAATGAAGTAATGCACCCCTAGCCTTTGGGGCACTGTAAGGTTGGAGCCGTCTGCACAAAGCTGTGCCTGAACATAAAACCTGCAGCAGTCCTTGAAAGGCTGAGCCACTGCAACCATGATGCTGTGATTTTCAGTCATTCTCTGGCCCATGCTGGAGTAAGTACAATGTCATCAGGCATCTCTTATTTCCTGGCTCATCACAACTTTCAGTAATATTTAACAGGCTGCCCTTTACCTGCTTTTCTACCTTAGAAAGTCTGAATCCTAAGCAATAGAACACTTGAGTCTGGTCTCTGCAGTTGTGGTGTCAGTACTCTTTCCAGACCCTGCCATCGCCCCTCCCTAAGTTTTTTGTCAGCAACACTCCTGCTTATTTTCCTTTGAAACATCTTCTCTCCATCATATTAATCTCTGTGTTTGCCAGTAGTGGAAAAGCCACCAAGGAGAAAGAAAACTTTAGGACACATGGACAGAGAATCAACATGATCACATAAATATCTGAGAAAACCAAACCAAATCTGGCTTTCTCTCCTGAGATAAGAATCAAAGGGTTTATTCACCACCGATTTCAAGTTCCCATTATTTATTATTTAACATCTGAAATAAGACTGCTGAAAACTCAAAAGCAGTGTTTTGCATTATTTTTGTCTCTAAGTGCATGGTTATGAAATAACTTAAGCAATTCCTTTTTAAAACCCCTGAACACATACAAGCATGCTTAATGCCATACCCCAACTCCAAAGCTTACTTGGTTAGGGAAGTCTGAATCTTTTTCTTGGAAGAAGATCTTCATATATTTATTTTTGCATGTTGATCAATGAAATAAACTTTTACTAATAAAAGCAATTACTCATCTTTGAACTATAGTATGAAACCATGAGGGGAAAAAAAAGGAGAATCAGCTGGGATGTAGCCAGGGTTTATTATCCCACACCATCTCCAGGTTTTGAGATGGTAACTCTGCTGCCTATATATTTTTCATCACCAAAGCCAGTAGCAGCATTCAGAAAACTGATACATTTCTTCTCAGCAATGGCTATTTGTTTTTCTTCTTGACAATTTTGGCTTAAATCTTAGAGAAAATCTTTTAGTTTGTGTCATTTTCTAAGGCCTGTGGAATCATGAACCGGCTATCTGTGTCCAAAACTGTCGTGCTGGTCTAATCTCTGATGTGGTTGCTAGTGAACACATTCTTCTGGGAAAGGCTGGGAGAGGGTAAGGAAATCAATAACTCAACTAAATATAATACTTCACAGCTGTGAGAAGCATTATGAATGGTGCTACAACAGATAAGGTGGAAGAAAATGGGAACAAAAAAATATGTGCATGGGCACTGCATTTGCTAAACTAAAGCAAGAGTATAGCTTTGCCATATGTTGGGACAATGTGTCCGAAGTCTGGAAACAGTTTTCTTTTGGAATGTCAAGAATGGGTTAAAGGAGTGCACGTATTTATATCTGGTAATGTTTAGCCATTACAACAACGAAGAGTGATGAAAATGAATGGCATGCACTTTCATGATATGGTAAATTCAGTTTATTTTGTTGTAAATTACAAGTCATGATTCCAAACCTTTGGAAGTCAGTGCACAGACTCCAGCTCATCATTCAAAGGAACTGGGATGATTTTGTAGTACAAGTAGGTTACTGTAGGTAGCATGAGGACCACAAGCCTATGGAGCTGACACAAAACTTGGCATGCAGGTAGATTTTCAATGGCATGAAAGCATCTAGGACAGGACCAGAATCTGGAGAGTATTGAGAGAGAACCTATGGCTATGACTTTCAGCAACCAGTGTCCTCTGAGTTCCACATTCAATAATAGCCACAAGTCTTATGCCTCTGGAGGTATTATGATCCCAGACTTCTAAAAGCTGGTGGTACAGAAACACATCCAGTATTTAAAAAAGCTTTGAAGAAGTTGGAGAGGTACAAAATGAGTCAAAAATAATCAGTCAAGAACTGAAGAAAATGCTTTGTGAGTATTAAAAAAAATCCAGTTTATTTAATTAAAAAAAATGTCCAAACCATGATTTTTTTAACAGAAACTTAAATATCTACACAAGGAAAAAAATGCAGCAGAGAAAGGCAACAAGAATTAGCAAGTGAAACCTGAAGCCAGAGAATCTGCATTCAAAACAAGACACAGCACCGTTGACAGCCAGAGCTGACTATCCACGAAGTGATGAATATTCCCCTGCCCACTCTCATAGATAGTTCTCAAGCCAGGGAGGCACAATCGTGTCACAAATGAAGTATTAAATATAATTAAATCTCAAGTGACATCTCATCCCCATTTCCAGACAGGGCAAGAACCAGAGGCACCATAGAGAAGAACATGGCAGCAACCCTTCAGTGTAGAAAGTGCAGTACCATTCTGAGATTAGCATGGACAGGGGGCTTAATGCAGTCATGCTGAGGGTTCTTACAGTTTTCTTGTTTGATATTCAGCTATGAAAAGGTCACAAAACATTGCTTAAAGTTTGTTTAAGCATAAATTGCAGGGTTTGTCATAAATCATAGGATCGAATGCAAGGGTAACTGTACAAAAATGAACAGTTTGTCAGATATGGGAAATCAGACCAGACAGTCTAATGCTTTTTAATTGTCTCAAACCTTATGTCTTTAAGTGACTAGGCTGTGTATAATAAAACCCTCTCACTCTTAAAAAGCCACCATTGTTTTAGATTTGGAAGAGGTATAAAGATGAAATAGCACTCTTGGGAAGAATTTATGATCTGGAAAAGTATTGAGATTGACTCAGCAGTTGTTTAAAAAATAGAAAAAGTGAAATAAATGCCATATCCAGTCACTTGAAATTATAAATTATAGATAATTTGGGAATTTTAGCTGTCTCTGTTGCCCTGCCCAGTTTACAGGAAGAGTTAGCTGGCTTCTCAGTTCATGAGCCCTCTGCTAAGGTTTTTTGTGGAAAAGGAGCAAGCTGTGGACCAGCTGCTTTATTGTTTCAGATGAGTGTTACATTACACATACCTTCAGGAATTATTCCACTTATGAATCCGTATTAGGCCACTGGTACAGCTCTTACAGCTTCTTTTTAGCTCTGCCAATACCCTTCTGACGCTCAGGAGGTAAAGTTATTAACTGTGAAGCCTGCTTGTGAGAAGCTGTTATTCCAGCTTACAACAGAGTCTTTCCATATACAGAGCTCCTCTCTCTTAAATTGAATAAAATTGTTATTCTAGTTCCACCTGTTTCTTAGGTCAAACTCCTTTGCTGTCACAGGAGGAAGTATGAGGTGAATCACCCAAGACTACGTCAAATTGTCAGAAGAATAATAGTTGGCTGAAACTGTTCAGAATTTGGTGCAGGTGTTTTACTGTGGGCACTAGAGACAAGTTCATAAAGTCTTGCCCTGGGATTTACCATACCTCTTGCCCCTACTTGTCCTACATCCTTTTATATACCTGCAACAATATTTTTCTTTGCAAAGTAGAATTAAAGGGTTAAAAATAGTGGAGTACAAATAGGACTTTATTTCACGTACTCTGGTGTCTAGTCTGATCTGTGCCAGTATTAGCTTTTCTACTACTTAGATGGTAAGCAATTAAGAATTGATTACTTTAGAAATTTTAGAAGAATTTTCTTTTGGTCACCTAATACAATTTTGCAGTTCGGAATCTTTGGGAGAGAAAAGCAGATTTCTGGATCCCACAGTGCAAATTGTTGTAGGCTGGTAACAAAAAAATTCCAACATTAAGAGAAATTATTTGTTATACTTTAGGTAAGATTAACAGGAAAAACAAAGGAAAATATTATAAGCAAAAGAGAAATAAAAATGTTCTATTAAACTACAGACAAGTCCAGCAGAACTTGTACATTTAGCAGAAATTCCAAATGTAAATGTGTACAATGAGGTATGCAGTGATGCTGTATAATTACAAGGATTTGAGGGTAGAAGTGATTAATATGGTCAAGCAGACCAAAAGATATATTTGTATGATAGTGCCCTCTAGAGATAAGATATTTCCATAAACTTGAATGATATGAAAGAAAAGCATTATTTATTTTTTTTTTGTTCTCTTCCTCAGAACAGTAAACAAGGAAAAAACCCTGGGGATTGTGCTCATATGAAGCAGATCAGTACCTTTGAGTGAGAACTTGGGAGTGAACTAACATATATTTGAATGACCAGTGGGCCAGGACCCTGGCACAGTAAGAGATTTAATTTGTCTGGGCAGCAAATACCTACCTTTCATGACAAAGAAAGGAATCAGGGAGATCTGAGTTTGAAACACAACATGGACATAACTCAGGATTAAAATTGTGGATTGCAGTTTTATTTGTAACCTCTGATATAATCTAAATACTTTCTATGTTTTGTAGAATTGGCAGAAGTTATCACAGATGACAGAATTATAAAACTAGAAAGTATACAAGTTAGCCTATAAAATATAAACAAGTGAGGCAGTTTTAGAACAAGAACAGATAAGGAAGCAAAGGTTACTATCCATTAATCAGAAAATAAGCAGTTTGGGTATTGCAAATTGGAAATAACATGACAAATCCACGGACAAATGTAAATTCAAGCCCACTGTGAGATTTAACATCTGATAAAAACAGTACTTTACCACAAGATATTTCAGTCCTTACTGTAGATGGTGCTGTAGCATAAAACATGCATTATGCTCTGACTGCTGATTTTAAACTATTTGGCTATGACCAACATACAAGTTAGTCTGCACAGGATTGAAACACAAATTGTTGTGAATGCTCATCTAAACATGTTGCAATTTATGTATGGTTTTATGTGAGCAAATGATTGTAAAAAAAACCCGAAAAATACATTCTTTTCTGTAAGACTAATACGCTGGTGTATTCTAGCATATTAATAAAAAAAATTTCTTCACTGAAAGGGTTGTCAAGCATTGGAACAGGCTCCTGAGGGAAGTGGTTGACTAGTCATCACTGGAGGTATTCAAGACATGTAGATGTGGCAATTAGGGGCACAGTTTAGTGGTGAGTTTAGCAGTACTGAGTTAATGGTTGGACTCCATAACCTTACTTAGATATCAGTCTATGTATGCTAGGCCACGTCTAGGCTTAGAAAGAACTCTGAGATATATTTCCTGAGATGAATAAATCTCTCTTTTTCTCTTTGATTTATACTGACTTCTTCCTTCATTAGGAGCCAATGTGAATTAATTTTCCTGTCCATTGAAAATACAGAGCAATGGTAAAAATCTAATCAATGCACATGGCACAAGCAATTCTTATTCCAGAGAATTCTCAAAAGACATCCAGTTATGATGATGTAGGGACTTTTAAGAAATGTTTATTTCAACATTGCCTGACTGATGGGTTGTTGTGTGGCAATGGCCTGGTTGTTTGCCTCAGAGCTTGCTGAGCTACAGGATGTCTCTGGCCATGGAAGTCCTCTGGCTGCCTACATAGCAAAGCATCATTGTCCACCAAGATTCCAGCAAAATTCTCCAGCTGCTGAGATAACGAGGCTCCATTGCCTACTGCAAATGTCTCTTAGGACACTTACAAGGTGCCTGCTGTGTGCAGGGATTCACTGTGTGCTGGCACAGCAACTCACGAGGAGCTGACTGAGGGACCCGATGGAACTTTCCTGTGTCTGTCTGGACAGGTGCAAACTGGGGCTGACCTCACGTACAGGAGAGACCCCAGGAGAATGTTTGGTGCAGGGGACAGGAGGTCCTGTCTTGTCCCTGCCTATTTCCTGATGGCACTAGACCTCTCATCTCACAAACACTTGAGGAGTTCATGTTTTTATTACATATTGTCTGTGTTACCTGTTTTGAAGTTTAAAATCTTTGCTTGTCTCTTTTCGGCTGGCAAAAGCTGATGCTTATGGTGCACTGTAGGACAATGCCCCTGCACCTTCCCCCTTCACCACCTCAACCTTCCTCTTCTCTTTTGTCCAGCAGTAACTCAAATGGTTGGGTAAGCAGCAGCTTGGGTGAGAGCTGCCTGTTGGCGAACTGCTGCTACCTCTCCTGACCGCAGCAGAAGCCATCCCATTTATCTATTAAGTGTGAGAAAGGCTCCCCACATCACCATGCATTACCAGCAATCTAAATGACTCCCAGAAGTGGCTTAGGCCATGAGTCCTTTTATGAACCCCAGAGATAGTTCTCCAGCTGCTGTATGCCACCCAGTCTCCCTATGGAAGCTGCTGGCCCTTGGGAGCAAGCTCCTCCAGTTCCCAGAGGCGATGCATCACCTTGGTCAAATGCAGAATGAGCAGAAAGACATTTGTGTGCCAATCCGCCACGTAGCATTTCCTCTGAAAATGCTGGCAAAGCCTCATATTTCTGCCTTGTGCACAAATATTCATCATATGAACATGAAAAACTGCTTTTCTTGAAAATCAGTGGAGCTGTGTAAAGATACACCAATACAGAATCAAGTCCCCCAAACACAATAATTTTAGGGTAAAGACAGTAACGAAAATGAAGCAAATAAATAAATTAATCTGCCTTGGTAAAAGCAGCTTGTATTGCTCATAGCTCTTGTCTGTAGTGCCTGGACAGCCAGCTGTCCCTGGAGCACCTTCTCTGCTGGAGTACAGCAGGCTGTAGACCCAGAGGAGGGACTAAACCTGGAGACAGCTGCCAGGCACTTTTATCCAAGCCTCCAATTTAAAAGCTTAGAGGTCAGTTGGGTTTTCTGCCCTTTTTTTATTTTTTTTTTTCCTGAGCCTAGCTGCTGTCTCCAGCAGTCCCTTCCTTCCTTGGGAGGAATATATTGCAAATATATTGCAAATATTTTACAGGACACAGCAGAGCAGCGAACATAAAATATGCCACTTCCAGTCAGACACGGGAAAGCAGTGGGATGTGTCATCAGAAAGTTCATTAAGATGCAAATTTGGTAACAGAAATTGTCAGTTCTGATATCTTCTTGAAGATATTTGAGAAAACTGTTTAGCATTGATGAAGTGCTTGTGTCAATAAAAAAACCTCACGGTAAACACAAGCTATTTTGAAGAAATAATTGATTAGTCTTTCTGTGCCTGAATTTACAGTCATATTTCTGTGAATTTCCTTAGATCTATGTACAATAGCCAACACAAATAAAGCATAATAAAATATTTTTTAAAAATCCCAACCCAGCAACAACAAAACCAATTATTTTTAGTGACTGCTGAAAAAGAAAAAAAAAATCCACCATTTTCCAGGGGAATTCTTTTTCACAATGTGTCACTGATGTGTCATAACAGTAAGTATGTCTGCTTTAGCTTTATCACAAAGTTTTTCTATGACACGTTTACAGTTGCTTGACCACTCCAATACCCTTCTAAAGGTTTAATATATTAATGTATGCAAATGTTTAAATTTATCTCAATGACTAAACCTAAGTAAGGAAATAGCTATGGATAAGCTCTTAGATGATAGTTTCAAATATTGAATTCTTGGCCTTTAATGCTTTTAAAATCCCACCGAGTACATTCCTGCATTATTAAGTTGCAAATGCTTGTACACATCCGGCTCATTGTTTACATTTCTTATACTTCTACTCAGCCTAAAGATTTGTACTCTTCAGATAGATTTTGAATTTGAGTTCTGCTAGCAATCCTGAGTAAATGAAGGTCCCTGGAGTATTCTGTCTTCTGAATTGTGGGCCAGATCAATAGTTGAGGTAGGTGAACCTAGCTACACTGTCCTCAATGCCAAAGTACTGCATTTGGGTACCTGACCTTTTGATGGCTACCTGTTCAATGCAACTAATAAATCTCATTTAATGTAGATTTTGAATTTGAGTTCTGCTAGCAATCCTGAGTAAATGAAGGTCCCTGGAGTATTCTGTCTTCTGAATTGTGGGCCAGATCAATAGTTGAGGTAGGTGAACCTAGCTACACTGTCCTCAATGCCAAAGTACTGCATTTGGGTACCTGACCTTTTGATGGCTACCTGTTCAATGCAACTAATAAATCTCATTTAATGTAATTGCCAGCAGACCAAATATAGTCCTGAGAAATACAGCTATGTCAGTCCTCCCATATGTTCAAATAAGGTCGCAGTGTTTTCATTTGTATGCTTTCCTACAACTGCTAGAAAAAGCAAGTAATATCTTCTACTACAGAAGGACACTTGAATATAAATTAGCATCATTACCATAAAAGAACTGTGTAGTATTTTTAGCAGATCATTAATTAAGACAAAACATTTACAGCACAGATAAAGGCTAGTTGATCTAAATAGGTCTTACCTCTGATAAAATAGCTTATCTATTACACAGTATAGCACTGATCTGTTCTCTATATTTTTAGCCATAATAGAAGTGCAAGTGTTGTAATTGAACTGAATGATATGCGGTTAGCCTAAATATATCTGACCAGAATCGTGCTACATTAGAGTTTTGATGAAAAAGTTAAATTCTGTTGAATTTTCTCAATTTGAATTTCTATTCATTAATTTTACTATTATTTGTATCCTGCTCTGGGTTGTCTCTACTTAATGTGTAGTTATATGATGTGCATTTTTATCTGAATTATATTTAAAACAGTAGTACTTAATTTAATAGGGATCCTAGACTCATAACTTACAATATGAAACAAAACACAAGTATTTTGAAAAGTGTAACTAATGAGGTTTGATACACGTGAACTTCAACAGTAAATATGAAAATCCTATCTTCTCAAGGACGAAGACTCACCGACTCACACATAATTTTTATTTTTAATGGATTAGAAGGAGCAGGTACAAGTCCTCAACAATTCGTTCTGCCACTTTGGAGAGCTGAGAAAGTCTGTATGAATCAGCCAGCACTGCAGAGAATTTCAAATGAAGAACAAATACAGAACATTCAAAGACTTATATTTGTAGAATAAAAATACTGTGAAGAAATTAATATTTATGTCCCTTAATTGAGTAACACAATTTAAATTTTCATTTTTAAAACTTATTTTTGCCACAGGGTTTAAATTTTCACCAAAATGCACTGTTTCACTTTCTGCATGACAAAGTCCTTAGGATGGAGCCATGTTAAAAAAATGTTCTTTCAAATATATATTTGCATTGTATATAAAATACCACATAACTAAGCAAAATCCTAAAAATTATTTGGGAAAACACCAAGTAATATAACTCAAAACGATGTCAAAAATTCCTACAACTTGACAAGGCTCTAATTTTGGTGAATACTAACCTCATATGCAAGAGAAAGGGGGAAACCAAACAAATTTTCCTCATTTTGTTTTCAAAGATTCAAGTTGAGAAAAAACCCAATAGGATCATTTTTCAATATTTCATGCTTTTCCACTTAAACAAGTACATATAAATGATTGAAAAGGATAAATGCAAAACATTACAGATACCAAACTCCTAGCCAGCCTACAATATCTGGTGTTCCTGTAGCAATATCAGCAGAGGCAAATTTGATTCATATTTATACCGTTTCTGTCTTTAGGATGTTTGGCCTCCCATAAACTCTACAGATGGGTAGTGTAACATAGGCTTTGATTCAGATATCTTAAATGTTGCTCAAATATTATAAAGTCAAGGCATTTATGAAGTAGAGGTCTAGTATTGAGTATATAAGACCAGAGACTCTTTATTCCTCTCTTCTTTCATTTAGAGTGATGTAGTGAAATTTCAGCTGTAATGGCCAAAGTTTGAATGACGGAAATGTCTTCATTGACTTCAGGGACTTTCTTTTGACTCTGCTTGAAAAATGCAGTTGTATTTTAGGCAGAACTCAGCAGCAGAGCTTCTTCCCTTGTCAGCCTGTTTGGCTTCCATGGTATAGTCACTTAGTTTTCCAATATAACAGAATTTGCAATAACATTTTACATTCATTTGCACTTCAGTGTTGACATGAAAAATACTGAAACTAGTTATAAAAAACCAGATATCTTTGGCCATTTGCTATTTTATGACTGAGAATACGTATGGAGGGACTGTGATGACTGACAGCTAGCAATAGTTACTTAGACATATTAAGGTGCTTGGTCTAGGCCAATTTATGGCCTTCTGCAGGCAATCAAAACTCCAATGAAATAATCTGGACCAGTGAAGAGGTTTACTTTAGTCACATTTTCCTTAAAACCTATAGCTCCCAGTTGTGTCTTTGCACTTATCACAGACTGTTCTCAGCAAGAGGAGCACTGTCCCTTGCTTGTCAGATTCTCTCTGACAGGCACATTAAACATCGATTCTCCTGTCTGCAACTTGAGTGCTAAAAGACACATCACTGTTTAGACTGGGACATTACTAGCTGGGCAAGAAACGCATTGGTTGTTGAGACCATGCACATTGCATGCCACCTGAAGCAAGTGAGGCACCTCAGGACACTATCCTGTGACACGCTTTGTATAATATATTTACTAGCAAACAGGAGGAGGAGGAGGCAGAATAAATCCTCATGGAGTTTGTGGGCAGTGAGCTGAGCCTGAGACAGAAATGAGCCCTGGCACCAGGAACAGCCAATAGCATCCTGATCTGTGCTAACAGGGAAGGAATTGTTTTCCTTCAATTGCTGTTCTCAGCAATTGTTAAAGAGACTCCAGGATAAACTGGAATGAGTTCACTGAAGGGAACTAACATGCTTAGGGGTCTGGAGCACTTGACCTCAGAGAAGAAGCTGAGGAAGCTGAGCTTGTGCAGCCTGGAACAGAAATGGCCTTGAGGGAACCTGACAGCAGCCTTGCAACATTTGCATGGAAGTTACAGAGAAGACAGACCCAGGCTCTCTACTGAGGTTCATGGTGGGCAGGAAAACATGACAGCATGCAAAACTGGAACAGGTTGCCCAGAGAGATTCCATGACTCCCTTCCTTGCAGGTTTTGCAGACCTACTTGGCCAAAGACCTCAGAAACCTAGCCTGAACATGGTGCAGACCCTGTTTTGAGTAAAGATTGCAGTAGAGTTATTGTGAGTTCCCTTCCAGTCTGAATGATTGTATGACTCTGTGATGTTTTAGAGCTGGATAAATTATTACAGCTAGATTTTGCTTTGAAAATTCAGTAGATATGATCTATAGATTAACATCCCTGACTCACCAACTATGCTAGCAATTTGTATTGCGGGAGTTACTTTTCTTTCTTTGCCACTTCATGTGCTTTTCATTTAGGTCAAAGAATCCACTTCTGTGTTTTATTCAAATATTGCTACAGCATGTGACAATACAAATCTCTATTATAACATTCTCTGTTCACTCTGTCCCAGGTACTCCTTCTCCCTTCTCTTTTTTGTCTTCAGCATTTTCAACTTCTGTGACATGATCAATCTCATTCGTAAAAACATCTGGACTCTAAATCACTGCCTATCTCTCACTGCTCAGGGCAGAGTTTACGTGGCATGTGTTAGAAATCACTGGGAATAGTTGAAAGCCTCCTCATTCTACCTATTTTTCCTGCTTGTCTCTAAAGCTTTCACAGTTCCTCACAGACCCTTTCACAATTGCACTCCTACCTATCATCGTTCCTTCTGACCTAAGTATCTGTATTTCCTTCTTCCCTCAGTAGTCTTTGTTTGATGAAGGAACAGTTGTCTCTGTGACAAGAGAATGGTTTAAAATTACAGTAGTGATTACTTTTCCTGACTACTTAAGCAAATACAGTCATATACAAAAATATTTTAAAATATCTTTCATGCAACCCACCCCAAGATGTTGCCCAAATCAATGGCAATTGCATATAATAAACTATTAATAAAGTAATCATATGAAAAGGTTTCTTACATGTTGCAAAACTTCACACCGATGATGAAGATTTGCTACACAATGAAAACAACTCATATAACTATAACAAGCAGTTGTAGTACTCATATGGAATGCTGCCTGGAAATTTTGATGAAGCTGGCTGATCATAGATGTATCTTCCCTAGGACTCCTGTTCATTCTTGCTCCCCAATATAGCTGCCTGAAACAATCCAGAACAACCACCACTGCAAAAGCTCTGCAGCAAATAGAAAGCACATCTACACAGCTAAAATAGAACACTATACAAGGATTCTCAAGATATTAGATTAGAAATTCACACAGCGTAGTCAGGATCAATATAGACAAATTACTATGGAGCCCAATGCACTCCAATTAGTCCGCCAGGAGTCACAAACTAATTTCTTACTCAAGCTGAGTTCAGTCAGAAAGTTTGGTTTCCAACACTGGGCCCTATTCCAATGTTATGTGGCTATAAGCCAGGCCAGTCAAAATCTGTATGTCTCTCCTGATTAAATGTCTACAGAGAAGTTCATGGATGGTTCATGACAGAAACCTGTTTCATGTGACTCATGGCAATCTAGACTTAATTTCTGCCAAGGGAATGTTTTGCAAATATTATTTATAAGCATTGTTGTCTTAATAAACATGTATTTAAACACCATTACACTGTCAGTGTAAGACTTTTCTGTTTGCAGTGCTCATGTGATAGGGGGAACTGAAAATTCTGCTACCAGTTTAACTATCTTTTAGAAAACTATGATGCATTCATTATGAAAAGGATTGTTAGAATCAATAGGCCAGCCTGTTTTGGTTATTCAGGAGGACATCTCAGTCTCACTGCAATCAAGAGCAGAATTTCCAGTGACTAAAAAGTCTTTTAAACATTGAATTTACACATTTCCTTATCAACATACCAGGGATGTATGCATTACAATGTTGATTTTTTTCAAACTTAGAGGGTCTGGTAAGGAATCAGAGAATCACAGAATATTCAGAGTTGGAAGGAACCCGTGAGGATCGTCTAGTCCAAATCCTGGCCCTGCACAGGACATCCCCAAGAATCACACCATGTGCCTGAGAGCATTGTCCAAATGCCTCTTGGAACTCTGTCAGGCTTGGTGCTGTGATAACCTCCCTGTTCCAGTGCCCAGCCATCCTTTGAGCGAAGAATCTTTTTCTAATATCCAACCTAAACCTCCCCTGATACAACTTCAGACCATTCCCTTGGGTCCTGTCACCGGCTGCCGAGAGAAGAGATCAGTGCCTGTCCCTTGTAACTCCCCAGTCCACTGGTGGGTTGAGGGGAAGGTAATTTTGTATTACTCTGGGCAGCGCATGGGAGAAAAAAAATCACTATTTTTAACCCTTTGTAATAATGATCAGATGCATCTTCTTGCTTATTCACCTCACTTAATCTTTTGCTACCCTAAACCAATAATTAAGCGTATTACGTTATTAAGCATATTACCTTGCTTAGGCTGCTTTGACAAATGCAGTAAAAGTAAGCTTATTTTCTTTTAACTCAGTGTTTGTGTATTTTGTACTGACCCTGTCCTCCCAGAAAAACAGAGTCCAAATATTATATAGGAGAATTTTAAGTGATAGGAGTCAAAAACTCACATGGATGACTGTGAGAGAAATATCAACCACAAGCCTGGGCCTTATTTGCTGTTATAGATGTAGCCTGTAATCAAAGTTAAATGGCTCTTCATATTGACCAGTCTTGTCTGCAGCAGTCTTGGAGCTGCATCTGCTTGTTAGCTTCCTACAGGCTTGACAGTGTTTATTCTGTTGCAAATAATACCACCTGATCTTGTGTCATTCCTAATTTGACATCATCTGGACATTTGCTGAATGTGTAGTTTGTGCGGTCCGTGTTGCTGATAATGAACAATGTCAGCCCTGCTATTGACTGTTGCCTTTTGAGGGTAATGTGAAGTAAGTGTCAATTTCCCAGTCTTGTAGCGAGTTCACCAAACCTGTAAATGCTTACAGGTACATCTGCAACATCATATGCAGCTTTTGGCAGGAAAGAACTCCAAAGCTGGCTCCTCTGTGATATACCCAGGAGCGCTAGACAGTGTCTCTATGGTGTGTAGAACTACCAACTCATTTGGAATTAAACTGAGTATTTCTTTGTGGTTCTGCATTTAAACTGTAGATTCTATAGAACATGCAATTGATTCTTTTTACTGCAAGAGAAAAGAGTTCAAGACCAATTGAGTTTTCTTCCTTTTTTTTTTTTTTAAATATGGTAACAGCAGTTTAATATTTTCTCTCCCTGAATAGTACAGGCAAATTTCTCACTGCAAGGTGATAAATAGATCTCATTAGAAGTTCCCAGTTTTAATGCCTTAAAGTAAATCTATTGTCCCACAGCATATTGCTGTTCTGCCTTACAATGCAGAAACAGGGCACTGTTCAACCATCCCTTTGAAAATCCAGTGGGAATTTGAAGACGGAGAGCAAGGAAAAACTGAAGGCACAGTGGGAAAACCAGGGTGCAACTACTTTAAACACATTTGTGATATCCATTGGAAGTGACACAACTCAAATATTTTGTCAGTCTTTGTGACTAAATTCTTGCTATATCTAGGTCTAGGTAGTAATTTATTTTTTTCTGCTTTATGCATGCTTTCATGTTTGTAACCATTCATAAGCCTTAGGAAAGACATTTTACATTCACTCTGTTGTTTTTTCCTAATTGCTACATTCTCAAGACAAAACTAAATATATTTTAAAATATATTTGCAGATTTGTTTACTGCCTTCTACAGTTATTAAATGCAAAAAACATTAAAAATATCTTTTTTTCTCATGCCCTCTTTCAAATGAGTAATTTTCTGAAAACAAAAATCTATAAAAAATGTAAAAAGAAATAGACATTTTTATATGTAGTTGTGCTCACAAGAAAGCCAAAAAGTCACCTTCAAACCTGCATAAAAAGGTAGCTGGCATCCAGCTGCTGTGTGTTAACTGTGAGTCATGTGCAGAGATCATTGTGGATCTAAATACCAGCAAGAATGACAATATGAAATATTGCTATACACTGGTATAAATATAATTGTCTTCTTTTAATCTGCATTTCTTAGTATATGAATCTATCTTGCTTATATGTTCCTAAATTGTTTTTTTTGGACAAAGATTACCAAACCTAAGAATCTCTAAAGATTCTAAATGACTAGCATGTAAAAGTCGTAATAGGGATGAATAGAGAGCAAGGAAGCTATATTTCAAGTGGGTAGGTTAGTGGCTGAGAATAAAGCCTTTATGTCAATAAAGTGCAAATATCTGACTTTGAGGAAGTATGTCAGTTTGTGGGGATGTTTGGCTGGTTGTGGCTTTTAGTTTATTTATTTTATTAATTTAATTTAA
>NW_008668249.1:135845-136450 GCF_000695815.1 Acanthisitta chloris
AGATAAGAATAGAGCTGTTTACCTTTGTTTGCAAATAAAGTAAGAGGCCATCTTGGATTTTCCAGAGTAAAGACTATACTGCTCTTTAATTACTTCAAAACACTGCAAGAGCACCCAGATTAAAATGTAACATACTTTGAATTATTATATCAATCACTAACAGTCTAAAGTGTTCAAAGTAAAAAAATTATAACTACGTAAGCTCTTTTTTCTTAAAATAAGTTCTAAAGTGTCTGAACACTGAATGCTCTGAAAGTAATGAATTTTTTTCTGAATTTTTCCATTGTCTTCCAAGATGTTTGAAGATTTTTACAAGCTAGGTAATTTTGACGGCACTAAAGACAAGGAAAAGAATACTTAAATTTTGCATCTGAAGTTTTGCCTGAATTCCATGCACATGTAGAAAATGTTCTGCTGATTTGGATCCCAAATATCTAAATTCAGAGAGCTGATGAATGGCTGCACCAACAAAATTGCTCTATGACTCACAGCTCAGAAAAAGATATTCATGCTCTACAGCCTCATCAGACAATGGCAATACTTGGTGCTAATTTACTGCGTGCGTACATAGGGTTGCAGAATGCTTTAGATGACTTAGGCTTTTT
>NW_008668249.1:136485-144589 GCF_000695815.1 Acanthisitta chloris
GCCTTACCCCAGCAGTGGTGGGGTGCCCACCACCCCAGCCAATTGGACAGGGTCTCCCAGGGCCCTGGGGCTGGATTTTCCTCTTCATGATCTGTTCTCGTGGCCTTGTCCCAGCTAAGCTGGTAACATGGCTGTGGTGGGGTCTCAAAGGAAGCAGGAGAAACACTCAATCTTTACCTATTTTCCCTTTGTTTGGGGCTTTGTGGTACATTAGAGATCCAATAATAAGCTTTCACTGAGTGTCGCCATGAGGATGTAACACCAGGCCCAGCACGTGCCAGTCAGAGGTAAGAGCACCATAATCAGGGACCATCAACTGGAGTTTGACCAGGTCCTGTTGAAACTTGTGTCCCTGCTGCAGGAGGGTGTTTTGGGGAAGCCCTGTTGCACTGGAGGGAAGCCTTGGGGTGGCTCCTTACCTGAGTATCTCTACCTCTTCTCTTCCCAATGGCTGCTGAAAAGTTTTCCCTTCCTTTTTCTCTCTGTCTTTCACCTTTTGATTTTATTTCTTCCCAAAATAACTTTCATTGTTAGCTTCAATATATGCCAGGAACTACAAGCTCTTCTTGCAAAGTTTTGTGCACCTGTCTCAGCATCCACTGTGCAACAATGGCTCTTTCTGCAGCTTGCCAATATACTCCTGCATCCACTTTTCTTGCCTTGCCTTTTAAAAAATTATTTTCTGCATCCCAAAGTCCATGTTCATTAATTTATGCAGAGCATAGTTGCCATCTGCCCTTTCATGTGTGTGCTAAAACCCACAGTGTCATCCACTGCATCCAATTTCATACAGTTTCACTAGCCCCTCACTTATTTTGGGATGCAACTCAGAGAAAAGTCTGCAAGGAGACTTGTACCCCAATCTGCATGTAGTGTTCTGCTGATATCTCTAGTCTCCAAGTCTTATCTTTAATCCTCGTTTCTCTGGTACCTCATGTGGAAGGAAAGAAGAGTTCACTTGATGTCAAGTTCCTGAGCAATGTCAAATTTTGTTTCATAGGCACGTGCAAGGTTGCCTCTGACAGTGATTCAAATATTTTACTTAAATTCAAAGGTATATTAAAATCAAAACCCAGTAATTTGCTCAAAAGTACCAAAAAAGTGTTAGTAAAACATGTAAGAAAATTCCAGTGCATCTTCAGGGCTTTATATAAGCACTTCCAAACGTTCTACTGCATCCATTTTCTACACCTTTACCCTGGATTTAGGAACTAGATCATTCTATGTATATATGCCAATCTGTAAAACTGCCCACACTGCTGTTAAAGTATTGCTGGAGTTTCAGTAAAAATCTTCCCTTTAAGGAATACTTGAACCAGATGTAGGATTTGACTTCATAAATTATTTCTATGATGTTTTGATTTTAGGGAACATTAGATCTTACTGGCTAGATCAGACTATATGGTAGATTGAGATGTCTTCATCTTCATTACATTTTTTTGCAGCTTGTGTATACTAAATAGATTAACTCCATTCATTTAATATGTTCAACTGACCTGGTGTGCTAACAAAATATGCCCAGTTTAAAACAAAAGAAGGAAACATGCTGGACCTCAGATGGCCAATAAAGTGAGAAACTCAGCATGAATCAAAACATATCTTCTGGGTTATTTCAAATAAGGGCTAAAGGAATAATTGAGCAAAATTTGGAAGTAAAAGAAATAAGTTATTTAGATCAGCTTTCAAACACTAAAAGAAAAGTAAAACTTATACAGAGTAACTGGAATACCTCTGTGAAACTTCTGAGAGCTGAATGTCAGTGCTGGTGGCTGTCTGTATAGTTCAGGTTTCAGCCTCAGCTCTTGAAAATGACTTCTGACTCTTTTATAACAGTTAAGTGGGGCAGAGGAGATGCTTTGATAATATACTTCTTAAACACTGAGACTTACTCTGTTTTTCATCTCCTTCTACCTAATTGACAAGTGTTTTGCCAAAGAGCACGTGTACACACAGGCAACCACCCACATGTGCACAGAGAAGGAAACACAGAACAGCTTTAACACTTTGCAGTTATTCTTCTTTTCAGAGTAATTTATTGTAAAACATGTGCTCAAAACCCCGTGGAACTGGTAAACATAGCTTTTCCTATTACTGACATTTCAATAGTTGAGATAGAGTCCTTAAATCAAAATGTGTCCTTCTCAGTAGCAATTTGGGGAAAAAAAGACAAAGCAAAAAAAAATTAATGAAATTACATTCACACATCTGTACCTACAGTCACAGAATAATTAATAAGTATAAAAAAGATGGTGGCAGTAGTATTTCTCTCCATGCAGTGTGAATTTAGGGCAGGGATTTAATACAGTGTTATTAGAGAATGCTGACAGGGCATTCTTGGTTCATGCTCTATACAATTCTCCTGCAGCAGGTTGACCATTATACATGGGGATCATAGAAGTGGGTCAAACACGAAAATTAGATCAGTACAGGTGTCACACTGGCATTGGCCCTTTCCTTGGACTCACCTAATGGACATGCACTCCGTACTCCATGCAGGGCCAACAAAAGATTTAATTCCATAAAGAGTCCCCTTTTCGTTTTTTGAAAGGGAGGATGATGCAACAAAGCCTATCAGGCATAGCATGCTTATGGGAAAACAAAAAAACATACTTTTAAAATAGGTGCCACATAAGCAATTAATTTCATATATGAATCAGAACAGAAATAAAATCATTTACACAGTCAAGGCCTCCTTATACTGCTAACTCTGGATGTCAGTGCACCATGGCACAATCCTAAAAGCATCAGGCCTGCTCTGATTAGTGCAGTCTCCTGGTATGAGTGGTTTGTAGCTGTGAGTACCTTTAAAGTCTTGTTTTCTTCAGCCTGTAAGCTGTTTGGGTAAGGGTCTATTTGCAAAGGCAAAGGCAGGTCCCAGATATTTGTTCAGGGAAACCCATGTCACGGGTAGAATCTAAGGTTTAGATATTGGGTGCAAAAATGCCAGTTCATCCAGAAACTGAGGTTTCAGGTTTGCCTAAACCTAACTGCTTGCTTGCTGTACTTGACCTAGCCCTTGAGCTCCAATGTGCTTTTATAAACAGTGTCAGAAGAAAATAAACTTAGCGTTTCTGTAAAAACAATCAATAGTAAATATAGCTTCACAGTGGGATTAAGCACAGGAAATTCCAAAAGTTTGCCTAAATTCCTGTTTTGTATGAAAAGTAAATTAACAGACCAAACTTAATAAGAACAATTACTTACCCATAAATGGCCTACAGCTTTGCAATACATCAGTTTTAAAACAAGCTTTTTTTCTCTGTTGGACAGTACTTGAAGGAATGCTCTACACAACATACTAAGGAGAATGAGGGCAGAGAAGTGAAACAGACAATTGATTCAGGACAGGACAGGAAAGGTAAATCCAGGCTTGTAGATAGCATTGACATACTGTCACAGTACTCTTCCTATTTTTAATAATTTAAAGTTTTAGAGTTGCTGCAGAAACCAGAAAGCTATTTAAAAAATATGTATATAAATATATCTAATTTGTTCTTTTTTCTCATGGATATCAGAATAGCATCATCATGAATAATAGGTGATTTTGCAAACTAGAATTGGGATGAGTGCAAGAACATAAGAATCCAGCTCAGTTGTGGTGGATATGAGGGCAGATCAGAAAGGAAAACAGTTTGAGTGTGGAAAGCAGCTTGAGTGTGAAAAGCATATAAACAGAGACAGATTTCCACATGTTCAACAGTCTCATGTACATGGGTGAACTGCATGCCATAAAAGGATTATATTTCACATATTTAATAAACTTTCAGTTTTCTCAACATAAATTCTTATTAAAAATGTAAGTATGTCTCAGTAATACTTTTCAAAGTATTAAGTCCATTGTTGCTCCTAAATTTCTGTTGTACTGAAAATCTAATCCCTCCCTACTGTTAGAACTGGACAAGTTATATTTTTTCCTTTTCTAGAAACAAAAAAATCTCATTCATAGCTTTTCTGGCAAAGAAAGGCTGCTGTAATTACTTATAAAGAGTTAAAGAGTCCTACTGTTAGTTCAGATTTGTCTAGTGGTCTCCAAAGTGTTTCCAGAGCCTGCAGGAGAAGAAATACTTTGTAGACATGCAAGCAATTATTATTCATTTTGTTATATAAATTTCAGTCTTGTCTATCAGATTTTTGTAGTGACAGGTTAATTAAATAAAACATTCTCTTAAACAAAACTTTCTACCTACATAAGATACATCAGAAATTAGCTTCAGCTGCAAACAGCTGTCACAGGAGGTGTCTCAGCTGTTAAATATCTAGCACTCTTTTACAGGGGGAAACCTCAGATTGAAAAGATAAGCAAGATTCCATAAAGTAACCACAAACCCCACAGTTTTTCCAGAAAAAAATATAATTACTAGGGTTCTAGCATTTGGATGCATTTTGAAATTTGAAAGTTTTGCTTGGGATCTGCTTTTAAACTGGGACCTTCCAGCTTGCTCCTCTCCTGCTCTCTGCTACAGATGCTGTACTACAATGCCCATGGCAGACCACGTCCTCTGTTGCTGTGAAGCATAAACCCCACTCATGGGCTCATTTCCCAGTCCAGCCTCATCCCACCCCCAATCCTCAGAAAGGTGCCCAATGCCTGGGCTGGGGCTGCACTGGTGTCCCTGGTTGTCCTGCTCCTGGTCAGGAGGTAGGACATGCCCTGGCTGCCTGACTCTGCTCTGCTGCCCTAGGGAGCCTCCACCACCTCCAGCAACCCTCAAGGAGTCTCCAGCCCCCACCATGCCCTAGCACAGTTCACTAAGCTTAATGTAGATATCAGTGTTTCATATGTCTACATTTGTGATGCTGTGAGCTTATGGAGTGTTAACTTCACCCTCATGCAGATAACTGAAGTCAGAAATGTATCAGAGGAGCTGTAACCCAAAGGAGTCCATTTCCCCCAGAGCCCCCTAAAGGTACTGACTTTAAGCTACATGCTGAAATCTAAAATCAAGTGGTATAAATCCCATTTGCCACCTTTATAAGGTATGTAGAACAGCATAATGTAGCAAAATATATCATAGCATGCAAGATTGTGTTGCCTGAATGCAATTCCTATTTATTAAGCAAACCTACAGAGCAGGTTCACAGAGAGAGAGCTGTCTAACTTTACTCATTGAAATTTCATAGGTTACATCTATATGTATATACATATAGATATGTGGAAGTTTTGGTTCTAGTACTGTAATACAAACTTGGAAGAAGAGTAGATGTTACACCATTTGTGAAAAACATTGCAGCACTTTTTGTAAGCATGAGTGACTTCATGTGTTGTGATTTTTCTCATTTATCTTAAGCCAAATTACTTCAGATTTTGGGTTTATGTGGCATGCCTTCAACTGCAAGAAATCAAGGGCCATGTCTGCTGCAGGAAGATTTCTAAAATTTCTGTGGAGAGAGAGACATACATTATATGAATTGCTTAAATTTCTTCTTCCTCTTGTTGCCAGGTTTCTTCCACTGAAGGTATATATAATCGTTTGGGTTTATGTCTAACATGAAGAGAATTGACACCAGAGTTTGCAATAATCCAAGAGCAAGTGTAAAAATACCATAAAACACAAGAAGATCACTCTAAAATATGCTCACCTGAATACTCCCATGGTACTTACCACAACTAAACAGATAGGTTCCCTTTATTTAAAAAAGTGTAATACACAGCAGATACAAGGCACATATCACCATCTCAGAAACAGGTCAAAGACAATGGTATTGCTAGACTTCCTGCTTTACTGCTTTACTTCTGCCCTACCCAAGGGTAGAATTTCTGACCCATGGAAGAAAATGGCAGAGTCTTACTGTGTGAGGACTTGTTCTCATTCTGTAACAAATCATTTAATGACTTAATTTGAATAATATGTCAGAGCAATATAATGGGAAAATTCATTCAGAAACAGTCAAAAAACAGGATAGAGCTGATTATGAGTATCATTCTAAAACATAACAATTGTTTAAATTCATTCTGGCAAAATCTGTCATTGCCATTTTGACATATTTATTATATTTTAGTTGAAATGAATATTCACATTCAAATTTGTATGGTAGAAATACGCATCGGCAATTTTTCAGAGATATAGTCAGCAGGCTCTTTGTACCCAGCAACAACTTGACTATCTTACTACCAGCTCTACCTCCAAAGCTCACAAATTTTTGGTGTGGTCTACAGTCTACCCACTTGGTATTCAGAGACCATTCATAGCAGATCAGAGGCCCCAGTGTAAGTTTTGACATGGCTGAGTTTAAAAAATAAGAGTACTCTGGCTGGAAAATGACTAAAGTAGCTGAGAACTTTTTATTTTTCCTAAAGTTAATAATGGAAGGCAGAAAAATCCTGCAAAGTTTCTCACAGACTGGAAAATGGTAAGAGAAACAAAAAAGTTATCAATGCTGATGTTTTGTTTTTGTCAAAGAAGTCAGTGTTCTTTAAATGCTTTCCAGCTGACATCTTGATTACTTGCCATCTTAGTGAAAAATGTCAGAAAATCCCTGAAGCATTGTGGAATACATAAACTTTGATCCATAGATCTAAGTCTCCCCATTCACACAAAGGATCGTGGGATTTTAATGACCCAAATGGGTCAGTACCTTTGATTTATAGCTTATCTAGTGGGGCACTAACCTCAGCCCATGCTTGTTTACTTTTGGCTTTTCAGAGTGGTAGTAACAATTATTCTTCATTTTTAGGAGCTCAAAAGGAAAAGAGAATACAGGACTCTTATTTCAGTCACATCATCAATTATCGAAGCTGTGAAACTGAACACTTGTAATGTTTAGTCTCAGACAAGCTGAATGACATATAATTCTGGGAAGAAAAAACTGGGAAAACTGCAGTTCATTTTGAGCACTGGCTGAAATCTCTCTTTTGTTCAGACTCGTGGTTTGGACAGGGCCATGGTTCAGCCTTATGGCTTGGTTTCCCTTGAAGTGTTTGCCTCTGGCTTAACCCTGGGTTAACTAGGTCTGCCTGGGGATTGGTTGTCTATGCTGTGTGCGGAGACTGGGAATTCACATGTACATAGGCTCCAGCACATGGGATGACAGGTGTTTCAGAAGCCCATCGCAACAAATCTATTCTGCTGCATCAAGTGCCAGAGTATGTTTCACCTTTTTCCCTCTAATGTTCTGTCTTTCTGATGGGAACAGAAGTATGATCAAGTAGAAACCAGCAATACTGACAAAATTTTCCTGGAGGGTAGGATTTGTGCCTCTGTAGTGATGGGTATGCAATGCATTTTCAGCTGCCATCTGTATCCTAGCAAAATTGGTTTGCTGTTTTGGGAGTGGGCAGGCATCCATGAGCTTGGCAGATGTGCAAGCTTCCAGTGCCATGTAACACCATGCAAAATAAAAATGACCTTCCAAGCTGGGAAGTCTGATTATCAGTTTGTCTTGAGTTTTAGTATCCAAAGGTGTAATAATGTGACTGACAGACTTCTGAAGAGAGGTACACCAAAACCATTTTCAGCTAATGAGACAGGATGGGAAGAATAATAGTAAAATGAGAATGTTAATTTCTTTCTAGCTTTCCACCAAAAGTCATACAGATTTAAAAAATTGATGATAGTGGTAACAGCTCTGTAATTGTCAATGGTCTTAACTCACTCTAAATGTACAAAACTTTACTCATGTATGCTGAAATGCCAAAAGCAATTGCCATGAATACTCACAGAAATCATAATACAGTTTTAATGTTTCTCATTGAAACAACCTAATAGAAGGGGGCACATCAGAAAATAATATCATAGCTGCTAAACAATGCTGCCAAAATGCATCTTCTATTCTGCCTTGATACAAGTACTTAGTTTTGCTTTTACCCATCTCAGTCATTAGTGGATCAAAACGGTGGTTTGAGTTTAGTACACATTTAGTTTGAAGTGCCGAATTCTTTAGCTTCAGTCTAACTTCCTTTGAATGTAAATCACTACTTGTCTCAGTTTCTCAGTTAAATCTTTACAAGCACATGAATCCATTCACTGGAAAATACAAAATTGAGACTGTCAAAATATCAATTTTTTAAATACCAGAACAGTACAGAATATAGGGCTCCTGTTGCAAAATGTTGAATTTTGAATAATATTTGACTATTTGAATAATATATAATAAATAATACTAT
>NW_008668250.1:0-330 GCF_000695815.1 Acanthisitta chloris
ACCCCAAAAACCATCTCTCCTTATATATAAAAAATATATCCCCTGGTTTTTCCAGGTGGAAACTTCGCAGGGATGAGGCTAAGGGCTGGCGCTGAGCGGCAGCGTTATGCAATAGCGTAGCCGCCTGCCTGGGAACGGCTCCCGCATCCAGTAACTTTAGGGGCAGATCAGGAGAGAATATCCCGATACGCGCGACTTTCTTCTAGAAAAATACCAGCCTTTCTGTGCCCGCTCCCCGGCCCAGCCCTGCCGGAGCGGGGAGAGGTGTGGATGTGTGGAAGATGCGCCGAGCGCGGTCGCTTTTCGCACGGCTGATGGCGAGGAAGGAAC
>NW_008668250.1:704-938 GCF_000695815.1 Acanthisitta chloris
ATCACGCGCGCTGAGACTGGCGATGCTATGAGAACACACTTGGAAAACGGGACAGAAGGGAGCAGGGAATCCATCCCCAAAGTCACAGCCCTGCGAGGCATCCCAAGCTCCCCATCCTGCCTCCCCATGGCTAGTAAAATCCTCTCCCGTGACCTCGGCGACCGCACTCGATGCCGTGTTTACGGAGCCGGGCATGGATGCAGGACTGCAGCGAGTGGGATGTGCCCGGGGAGC
>NW_008668250.1:994-13238 GCF_000695815.1 Acanthisitta chloris
GGGAGCAGGGACAGCCAGCCCTGGGCACACAGGGACAGCTCGCAGTGCGGGGAGCAGGGACAGCCAGCCCTGGGCACACAGGGACAGCTCGCAGTGCTGGGAGCAGGGAATCCATCCCCTGCTCATGTCCCAGGAGAGCTGTGCCCCCCCCTCTGCCATAGGGAACGGAGCAGCTTCCTTTGACCTTGTATGTCTAAGCAGCTCCAACCCCGCACAGAGGAAAAATTTAACTCATTAGGCTCTAGCATCAGGAAGTTTGGGATGAGCTGGTTTTCCAACCTCTGAGAAGCAGTTGGGGGTTTTTTTTCCCCTGCTGGAAAGCCATAACAAAATAAAAACCAGTAACAGGTCATGTCTGATATAAACCAGGAATTTCTCTCTCCCTGCTCGAGTGTTCCTCCGTGCCCACCGTTGGTATTTACAGTGCGGGCAAGGAATGCTGCATGGATCAAGGTTAAAATCAGGCAGCTGGATGGGAAAACTGCTGGATAAATAAATAAATAAAAGCAATCACATGACATGCAACTGTCCTAGGGATTAATTTAATGCCCAATTCCAAGCAGACAGACCTATAGTAAAGATACGGCAAGCAGGGAGAGCAATGTATTTCCTTACTCCTGGTGTGATGCCTCTTGGTGTTCGACCAGGCTGCTCGTGCCTGTGTGTCTGTACTACAATCATCTCTTCTCTCTGAGCACAAATAATGTTTCCAAGTTAAAAGCTGGATTTCCTCCTGGCATTAGAAATTCTTACTCAGCTGAAAAAAAAATATCTCAGTGCTCAGATATTACTAATTTATCACCTGGAGGTTGATATTCTGCTACAGAGTGAGGGCACAGAGTCCCTGGTTCCAGGAGAAATCCATGATGTATTGCTAAGCCAAAGCCTCAGACTGAATTGTGTTAATTCTAATTCCAACAGCTCTAAAATAAAACCCATGCCCCAGAGTGTCAGGTGCTGTTGCATTGAAAGCATCTTGCCTTCACAAAACGATACTACATCAGCTTTTTGGGGGTTATTTGGTAAGGATGTCATGATGCCCTTGATGGAAAAATGTGTGTTCTTTAGGACTCTGTCATTATTAACCATGTGTATTTTTAACAAGAGGCTCAAAATAATTCTAATCTGGAGTGGAATCAGTGCCTTTCCCTCAGATTGACACATAAAAATCCAGCTGGGCAAGAGCACCACGAGAGAAAGTGTTAGTGACTTATCAAGAGGACCAGCACTTAACATTCAGTGCACCCTCCTACTAATTAAGCTCACAAACAAGTAGCTCATAAGATCATTGCTGTGCTTTTCTCCCAGTTAACTGTTGCACTGACAGAAGCTTTTTTTGCATGAGAGGTTCACTGCATACAGAATTAATTCGGGGAGAGGGAAAAATTGAGTAGGTAAGTTCAGTGGAGATGAACAGAGAGAGAAGGAAAATGTGTTGGAGGAGCCCAGGAGATGCCCAAGTGCCGAATCACGGAGTGTGCGTCATCGTCTTGACGTGCACCACCAGTGCCCAAACACTGCTGGTCACCACAGCCACACTAGGAAACACAAACCCAACCACAGGAGACAGGGAAACGTTAACACTGATGTTTTGTCATGGAGAATTTAACAGCAAACTTGGAGAGACCAATCCTTTGCTGTCACTGATGTAGTAGAGAAAGCCAAGGAAACCTATGAGCTTGCCAAAAAATCCATGCTAAACTGTAACAGCACCTCCACAAACCTCTTGAGCTGTGATATCTCAAGGCCATTCCTCATCCAACCACAGGACAGGGAGAACTGGGGATGTATAGTCTATAATTCATGCACACTTGAGGAAATTACAGTAAATCTAGGATATCTGAGGACATAAAAAATTCACGTGATTATCTGAACTAGCTATTAAAAAGGTCTTATATCCTGCCTGACAGCCACAATTTAAAGGATTGCTGAAAATTTGTGCAAGATATTAAAAAACATCTAAGTAACAAATCTAGTTTATAGCCCAGTACTCCCTTGTATTTTTACCAATCAGTTTGCAAATTAAAGAGATTTTATGGAAATGAGATCATGAGCATATTTTAAAGGGAAAAATAATAGCAGGGTGGTAAATTCAGTGGGAGTTCCATATTGAGCCTCCCAAAAACCAGTGCTGGCTTGGAAAATTCTGTGTAAGCTATAAACACACACAGGTACAACTCCTTAGGTATCAACACTCAGTTTTAGTGTTATTGACCCCACAGAATGTGCTCGGAGCTTTCTCCTGTTGCAGTGGCACATCCTCACTTTGAAGGCTATTTGCTAGAGTTTTACTACATGCAGGCAGAAAACTGATCCCTCAATACTCCTGACAACAGTTCACCTTGCGGATGCATTTGCACAGCTCCATGTCGTGGTGGTCAGTGCCCCAAAACTGCTTTCCAGCCAGACATCACGCACAGGTCTCACAGGCAGAGATAACTGGGTGCAAGAACACCAATTCTGCGATCAAACAGCAACTCTTGGTGTCCTCTTTGCCTGTTCCTCTTCCCCTCCAGTGGCACAAGACACCAAGCCTGATTTTACCCCAGTAACAGTGTCTCCAGCTAAACCCACTGGGTTGGAGAGATGAGTGCGGACACGTAAGGGCCATTTTCACAGCCTGAATTAAACAGAGATGGATTTAAAAGCCCTGGCACTAAAGGCCTCCAAGTCCTGCTATATTTGGGTGCAGAGCTAAACTTCTTAATCTATCATTACCAGAGATTTTTGTCCTGGCAGGGAAGTGCTGGAGCTCTACCACACATCACAGACTCTGCACGTCGCTGCTATCTGTCCTCAGACTCTTGCCTATACCAAAAACCATGTGTTAAACATCTCACAAAAGCTGAGCAGTTATGGGCAAATCTATCTGAGGCTGCAGCAACCGAAAAGGACAGAGTGGAGGAGTCATTTGTGAGCAGGAAAACGTTTGCCCACGTGGTACATGTGTACGTGGTTCAAACTCAGCGAATCAAATAGAAATCTCTAATACCTCAAATGAAACCTTAGTATTCTTTTTCAGTGCAAGAAACAACTAGGAAAATACTGATTTTTGAATACGAAGAAGCAAAACAAACCACAGTATTCAGCCACAGTCCAGTACTAATGTCCAGGAGTGGTTGCCCAGTGAGCAGAATGTTCACAGTCCTTTTCCAGCAGCAGTTCTGGGTGCTGAAAGATGCTTTCTCCTGCACTGATTCCCACCTATACATCTCACTCCCTCAGCTGCAAAGCTGGAGTCTCTGCCCATCGTTAGAGAGATGTTAGTGATACTATTAACTTCATTTTTTTTTTAGCAGTCTGCACCATCCAAAGACTTTTCCCTCTATTTCCTGGTACTGACACCTAGTTCCATTTTAACCTGGCACAGGAATTCCTTATTATTTCCACTGAAATAACAGTGGCATAATCCCAACCTTAACTCGTGTTTATGACATCTGTGGGGAGGAGAAGCAAAGTTGCTCGTGTTATTTTTGCCTGCCCATGACTGCTGTAGCCTAGAAATAAAGCCCACATAGTTACCAAATTAAACCAGTTTAAAAACAAAGGCAAAGGGAGCTCGTTCCATCTGGTCTAAGGGAGGAGGAATTGCCACTAGCTAACACAAAAAGGATTTACTTGTTTTGTGCACCTTCCCTGGCTGTTTTACACCTTCCCTTCCTCATCTCCTCCACTTCCTTTTGTTCCAGTGCTTGTGCCAGAGTTGTGATCCCGTTGTTCGGAACCGATAGGTGAGGTGAAAGCTGATGCAGCTTATAAAACCCAAACATGGTGTAAATGACTTAAAAACTGGAACAGAGACTCTGTGCTGCTCAACACAAAACCACTTCAGCAGATGTATAAATTCAGGACATGTGAATTTAATACTCAGGACATGTATTTTAAAGTCAGGAGCATGACAAGTAGTTTTGGACTGGTTAGCTCCTTCCTGCTCTCCTTGGGAGAAGGAAGAAGAGCTAATTCGGTCAAATCACTAATCTTTGTTTACTTATCTATGAATAAGCAAAAAATATCTACAACAAACCCAATGTCTCTTTCAAACCATTAATAACTGGGTTTTTGTGGCCATTTTGGTATTAGATTCTTAATTCTCCTCTGCAAATAACAGTAAGAAATGAACGAGGAGTTATCCCCAAGTAAAGAAACATAACTTGTGGATCACTCTAACGCATTTCTGTGTATCAAGGCCATCAGCAAATAAAACACAGAGATATCTCTAAGGGGCTGACAAAGAGCCAGATAAAACCTCCCACTGCTAAGGACAGTAACTCATCAGAAATTATGCCTGAGCTGGCTGGTAGCACAGGTAACACTGATCCCTGCTATAGACTGAGCCTAAGTTGCTGAATTCAAGATGAACCTGTGTATTTTAGGTAGTCTTAGCTGAGCAAGTTGGTGAGAATAATGTGTTACATCCCTGCATTCACACTCTGGGATAAAAACACACAAAGCCACGATAAAGGGGATGCAAATTATCTGCCTGGTAGACAGTTCTGGTGCCTTACCCAGACAGCTCTGGAGCATTTTCAGGCAGTTCTCATTAATAATGGGGAGTTCTCAGCCACCATCCTGCAGCTTCACACGAGCAGAGGATGTAACTTGAACAGACAAAAGATATTCTTCAGATGATCTTTCATTATTACTTGAATACACTTCCTAATCATGCACATCACAAACAACTCAGCCTAAAATAAAACATCATCACAATCCCAGGAGAGTCTGGCTTGGAAGGGACCTTAAAGATCATCTAGTTCCAACCCTCTGCCACGGGCAGGGACACTATGTTTACACTTCAGGATGTTACTGCACATTGTCCCAGGTGAATGAAACCTGGGAGCAATGTGTTCAGCAGCTCCACACCATCTCTGCACACTCTCATTGCTTCCCTCTCCATTCCCCATACATTTCTTCCCACATGGAAGCAAAAACATGTTCCCTGGTGACATGGAATGAGCTGCTTGCACCAGTGCTCCCCATCAGCTCTGAGTCGTTTCCCCGTCCTCGTGTCGGATGAGGACTAGAGACTCTGGGAGCTGAAATTTGGACCACTTGCACTGATGTTCCTACTTAAGACAATTTCCCCTCACATCAGTTTGGCTGTTCCTTCACATTACTTCAAAAGCACCTTAGCACCAGCTCTTAGGACATTTTATGGCATTAGGCACTGTTATTCCCTTGCAGCACAGCACCTGAAGCACAGCTTTGTGCTCTCCTAAAACACTGGTTTGGGGTGACTAATGCTTATTTTTGTACCAGCCTTTGCTCTAGCAGAAGGCAGACAGATCCGTGCCCTCTCCCCAACATCAGCACACCCAGGTCCAGCTGCTCATGGATCATTCACAATTCCAGCAGAGCTGGACCCTGCTTGAAAGCAGAAACCTCAGGAATGTACTCCTCAAGAAGGTGAAAAATGACACAGCTCTTAGTTCTTGGCGACTGCTGACAGCACTGGAGTGCAAATACACATCTCCTAGATTGACCAATTAACATCCTGCTAATGATGTCAGGTTCTAGACCTAAATTACCCAGCTGAGTTGCTGAACACCACTTCACACCCTCCCAAGCTGTAACCCTAATGGGAGCAGAAGGAGCTGACAGAGCTCTGATGCCTTACAACCAACGACCTCAGGAAAGTCATTCCTGTCTGTCACCTCCCATTTGTAGGAAGCTCCAGCACAGGCTCCACAACACACTTTCCATACGATGAGATTATCTGCATTCCCAGGGGAATGGAGTGATCTGCATAGGCTGTGCTTGCTGCGCTGCCTCTCCAGCACCTCCACCGCAGAGCAGGATCAGAGCCTGGAACTGGGACCTGCCTGGCTCAGTCTGCCTCTGCCCAACACTTGAAAATCTGTGAGGAGGGAAGAAAACCAGTCTGGCCATCCCTGGGAGCGTTCCAGGCCAGGCTGGATGGGGCTTGGAGCAACCTGGGCTAGCAGAATGTGTCTCTGCCCACGGCAAGGGTGGAATGAGATGAGCTTTAAAGTCCTTCCAACCCAAACCATCCAGTGATTCTACATTCTCAGTCCCCAGCACAGAGTTCTGACAGTTTTACGGACCTGTTGGACAGATCCAAAGAGCAGAACTGCTTTTGTTCTTAAACATCCACCAAAACTATCAATGTCGCCTAAGAACAATTAGAACTTAGCAACGCAGACAAGGAAAGTCTTTAAACTCCTGTTTTTAACAGCTTACCCTTAAATTATTTAACAGAAAGCCCCATAAAAATGAAAAAGCCTTCCAGGGCAAGCACTGTGGACTCCTGGAAGACAGTGCAGTGTGAGCAGAACTCTTAGTGATTCTCCTAGCAACATCTCCTCAGCAGCACTGGAGCGGCAGCTGGAACAGGGACCAAGACCTGCCCAGATTTACATGGCAAAATAATGCTAAGAATAAACCTTTCCTCCTAGCAATAGCTACGGAGTAAGAAAAATAAGCAGAATTCTTCTCAGAGTTCTGCTATTTTTTTTCCAGCACACTAAATCCTGGGAAAGGTTTAACATTCGAACACTCTGGATTCTCAAGGAGCAACTTTCAACACTGCGTTTGTTTCAGTAGGAAGTTAATAGTTATTAACTCACCCCATAAGTCCACACTGGTTATACTGCAAGCGTAAATCTCCTGTTAATGGTACTGTTAGTTGCAAAACTCTGTTATGGGGAAAATAACCCTTATTTTCCAGGATTTTACCATGTTGAATGGATTCCTTTTAATTTTAGGCTTGTGGCAGTAGAGGAAGCAACAAAACCTAAGTATTATGACAATTTGTGTGCAGAAAGTGCAGTAGACGTGTCAAAATTACAGAAAATTGCATCTTCCAGCCACATTCGGGGCTTGGATTTTAAGGAAAACGTTAAATAGTTTATCCTCCAAGAGATTCCTGTTTTATCTCTCATTCTCCAGGCTTATTAAATCGTCTGTTTTATTTGTTACCACTTAATTCTGAAGCTAAAGCTCACAAGAGCATTTAAAGGCATTTATTGGCTATCTCAGCCATTAGCTGGGCTATGATTTTATACCTCCTTCTTCCAGAGCCTGCCAGGGGCTGGGCGGGGGGAACCACTCATCAAACACTGTATGATCCTGTTTATTCCAAAGGAAAAGCTTCCAAGGCACTTAGCAATGCAGCAATAAGAATGACGTCGGTAGTGAGCAATAAATAAGGAGTTCAAGAGAGGGAAAATTCAAGTTCAGTGCCTCAGGGTTGCAAGACAGAGCTAAAAACTGTACCAGCTTGACATTTAGCAGCACTGCTGACTCTGTTCTTCCCAGTCCTGGGATCAGATGGAGACAGGCTGAGCCACCACAGCAGTTTGCTTAAGTTTTATCCCACTAAATCTGGGCACTTCTGCACCCCTGAATACATCTGGGAGTCATAATTCATCCTCAGTCCTTACGTATCAAAGCTCCACAAAACTCTGTAACACAGGCAGAGCTTCTTCAAACTAATAACTGGCTCAGATAATTCATATTTTCCAACATTTTTATCATGAAAATCTTGTCTGTTGGATGCTGCTGACTAATGTTTAGGATACTACTATATGATTAAGTTTGTAAGATAACAACACAGTTAATCTGATAATTAGGTTCCTTTTAAAGAACGAAAAGAATCCTTATTTAATGGAGTGAAAACGGATGAGAGTTGATGGGATAACACGGTGATAGAAGGAATTTATTTGCCTGGAAATTTAGATATTTAAAGTACATGTAAAATATCCTTAAGGTTAGTGTTTGCACCATCTATAATATTTATATGTTTTACATCAATATTTATTTTATATATTCCTATGTATATATATATTTAGCGTTAACAGGGAACTGGTTTCTATCATGTTTACATGAAGCAAATCCAAGTTTCTTTCAGGTGCCTGTTTCAACCGTAGAATTGTCTGTATTCCACACAATATGACTAGCAGACATCACCTAGTTTTAGAAAAACAAGGATTTTATGCAAGTCTTTAGGCACATAACCATCACATGTGAAGCAGTTGGGATTTCTCACAGGGAACTTCAGCCTGGCTATATCCAGAAGCCTAAAGGTATTGCAGATCACTGCACACCTGACACGGAAAAGGCCAATTATTTGCAATTCCTTGCTTTATTTTAAGTTCTGAATTACATGCAGAAAATCCTGTGTGCTCCTAACAGGTGCACAGATGTTTACAGCTGCATCTCCAAAGCCTAGTGTGAAAACAGAGGCTGAAATCTGTGTCTTTCACTGCATTGCAACCTGAAAGTTTAACTCCACTCTGAGCATTAACACATCAGGATCTGCTTCTGTTGTCAGAAAACTGACCAGAATCAAATGTAGCTGACAAGGTAAGCTCCAAATCTCTTCACTAACCAGAAACTGGTGGAAATCCCACTCTGTGATTCAGCTCACAGAGCAGTGACTTGGCAGAGTTTTGGCTGCAGAGTGAAGGTCCTCCACAGCTTTTCCTGCTGGCACAGACTGGCACAGGACTGTTGGTTTCCAAAATCACCCTGAAGGTTTTCTACAAACTTAAGGCTTCTCTGAGCATCGTTTTTTTAATAATAAGTGTTATTACTTAATAGTTTATTTCCATAGTCAAACACAGGAGAACACTGCTTAGGGGTAATCAGCCAGAAGTTTATATACAGATCAAAGCTAAAAACTGAAAATCTAATGACTTAAATATTTAGTTTAGCAAATTGGCTCCCACAATCAGGGTTTGTTTGGAGTAACCACGGACAGAAAGCTGAAATCTATTCTCTGTAATTGGCATCTGCAGCTAAAAATCAAACTCAAAGCCTTGATTAGGGCCCTGACAGAGCAAGCCATAAAGTTTGTACTTCCCATGCAAACTCCAGCTCAGGGTTTTCCTCCAGGATCCACAAATCCTGCAGGGATGATGCTGTGCTAGTGCCTAAGCGAGGCAAAATTGGAGGCAACACCTCAGCCAAACCCAAAGTGAAGCAAACCAAGAAGTATTACATCAAGTCTTGGCTGTGAAGTGTTTAACTCGCGATCGACTCTTTGTTCGACTCTGCTTTTATCAGCTGTGCACAGAGTTTCCCTCGGAGACTCCGAGAGCTGAGCAGGGCTGAAAAAAAACCCCAAGTTCCTTTGCTTGTTGTCATTCTTAATCACAGATATCTATAAAATTATTACTCCAAGCTACTAGTGGGAATAGCAAACCCTGGATCAGCTACAGCAATCAGGGCTGTGTGGCTGGGGAGGGGAGACAGGCAAGTTTGTGAGGATTCAATTTATTGGCTATTAAAGACATGCTGAAAATTAACCGCAGAGTAGAGTTCCCCATTTAGCTACCCTGCAGAGTGGCACCAGACTCCTGGCTCAGCTGCATTATGGACTCTTAGTTCCGTGTTAAGGTATGGATCCTGCAGCCCCCAAAAATGATGGAATTCGAGTGGTAGATGGAATGTACCCGGTGCTGGTGAGGGCACACCTTGAATCTTGTGCTCAGTTCTGGCCCCTCAGGTCAGGAGGGACATTGAGGGGCTGGAGCAGGTCCAGAGAAGAGCAACGAGGCTGGTGAAGGGACTGGAGCACAAGTGCCATGAGCAGAGGCTGAGGGAGCTGGGGGTGTTCAGCCTGGAGAAGAGGAGGCTCAGGGGAGACCTTCTCACCCTCTGCAACTCCCTGACAGGAGGTTGGAGTCAGGTGGGGGTTGGTCTCTTCTCCCAGGCAACCAGCAGCAGGACAAGAGGGCACGGACTCAAGCTCTGCCAGGGGAGGGTTAGGTTGGATATTAGGAAGAGATTTTTTACAGAGAGAGTGCTCAGGCATTGGAATGTGCTGCCCAGGGAGGTGGTGGATTCACCATCCCTGGAGGTTTTCAAGCTGAGACTGGATGTGGCACTTAGTGCCATGGTCTAGTGACCACAGTAGGGTTGGACTTGATGATCTTGGAGGTCTCTTCCAACCAGGTTGATTCTCTGCTTTACTCCCTTGTGCCCCTGAGTTGGCTGTGTAACACACATTCTGTGGTGGCACTAAACTCTTCCAGAGCTTCACATACTTCGTTTAGCAGTCAAATGAATTTTAATTAAAACCTACTTCAGGTACACCTGGAAGTTCCTTCACTAGTTTTCCATTGTACTCTGAGTCCCTCTGGGGCTCCATCAGTGTTCCTATAGGAGATACATGCAGAATACTTGGATTAAGTGGGAATTTGGTGATTCACCACCTGTCAGCATCAGGAAGAAATTTGTGCAAGAGGAAAGGAAAAACAACAACTTTAAATGAGGTGTAAAAATGAGATATTAACTATGCAGCTCCTATAGATCCCCCCAAAATCTGTACAACCATTGGGGTTTGGGTTTTTTGGATCTGTGCTAAGCAGTCAGAACCTTCTCACCCTTGAGGAGGTGCTTAGATTTCAATGGCAGATAAGGTAATTCCTGTGAATCATCACAGGTCTGGGGTGGTATTTTACTGCTTTAGGATCCTCTGGGATAAGCAGGTGTACCATAAAGGCAGATTACAGCTACAAGGAGGAGATGAGGTGTTTTGCATTTGAAGCAAAACCTTAATTGATGCACTGCTGACTTCCCCCCACAAACTTCCCTAGTTCATAAATTCCACACATCCAGCAGAACCAAACAGTTGCCAGTAATAATTAATCTATACTTAGGATTAGCTATGAGGTAAATTTTCATAAAAATCCAAATCGTGACACCTCTAACGACCAATTAATTCCTTGCAAAGATTCCAAGTACATTACACAGAAGAAATGTGTTTGGTAAGCAAACACAGGGTAAAAATAATGCCAGTTTGACAGTTTGTGCTACTAAAATTTGCATTGAAGGAAGAATTGAGGGTGGTCAGAGCTCAAGATTTTAGTTCAGTTCTACAAAGACATTTGGTTTTCATTTTCAATATGGGTTTTTCAGAGAATCATAGGATTTTAGGGGTTGGAATGGAGCTTAGAGATGATCCAGCCCCAACCCCTGCCCTGGGCAGGGACACCTCCCACCAGAGCAGGTTGCTCAAGGCTTTAGCCAACCTGGCTGTGAACACTGCCAGGGTTGGGGCAGCCACTTTTTCCCTGGTCAACCTGTTTGTATTAGCCATCAGGTAAATTCAGGCTTCTTGGGAGCATGGCAGGGAAGTCTGTGTGCTTAGGGAGCAGCTATGGTCCCGTCCTCTGATAAAGGGTCTGGAAGAACTTGTAGTGGCAGGAAACCTCCTGTCTGAGGAGCAAGTGGTCACAAATCCAGATAAAAAGCACATTTCTCTAGGAAAACACCGAAGTCCAACACGAACGACTATGACTTAAGAGAACCGAGTGCATCAGCAGCGAATGACAGCAATTTTGGTGGCATCAGAGGGAGTTAGCCCAAATAGAATCACAGAATGATAGAATTTAAGGGTTGGAACGGACCTTACAGATGATCCAGCCCCAACCCCTGCCCTGGGCAGGGACACCTCCCACCAGAGCAGGTTGCTCAAGGCTCATCCAACCTGGCTGTGAACACTGCCAGGGTTGGGGCAGCCACAGCCTCCCTGGGCAACCTGGGCCAGTGTCTCACCAAACAGTCCAAAGCTGAGTGGGAAAAGTAGTGTTTCTGCTGTAACATGAAGCTTTCTGACCTGTTTTTGCCTGCAGGCATCATGGTGAGTAAGGAGCCCAGCAAATGCCTACTCACCGCCTCGGACAGCGATGTGGAGCCAGCGGCTTCCCTGGCCCTGGAAATGAAATATGCGCTGGACCCCAACCGGCAGATCAAGAAACGCAACAAAGCTCTGCAGGTGAGGTTTAAGGATATCTGCGAAGCCCAGAACGAGCAGAGGGACAAACAGCTCTGCACCTCCACCACGCAGGACCCCGACAAGAGAGAGGCCAAGGCCATAGCCTACAAAACGGCCTATCGCAAGTACATGACGGTGCCCGCGCGGAGATCCATCCCCAACGTCACCAAGAGCACAGGGGTTCAGACTTCACCTGACCTCAAGAAGTGCTACCAGACCTTCCCCCTGGACCGGAAAAAAGGGAATATCCTGAAAAGCGCCTCGACCGTAGACACCTTGCCCAGTGAGAACAACGGGTTCCTGATAGACGCCAAGGACAGGGAGGGCAAGAGCTCCTCGGGGGGGGTGGAGCAGGAAGGCTGGCAGCCTGCAGACAGCAGAATTCATCTCCCACATCACCGAGCGCTCCAACGCGGCCGCGCACGACGACAGCACCTGGAAAAGCAGCGATTTGCACAGTTCTCCCAAAGAACCTCCTCCTCCTCCTCCTCTCCCAGACTTGTC
>NW_008668251.1:0-223 GCF_000695815.1 Acanthisitta chloris
GGGAGCTCCTAAAAAACCCTAACACCACCTCACCACAACCTCCTTTCACAAAGTTGTAGAGGGCAATAAGGTCTCCCCTGCGGCTCCTTTTCTCCAGGCTGAACACGTCCAGCTCTGTCAGCTGCTCCTCATCACATTTGTGCTCCAGACCCTTCACTAGCTCTGTTGCCCTTCTCTGGACATGCTCCAGCACCTCAATGTCTTTCTTGTAGTGAGGGGCCCA
>NW_008668251.1:252-13172 GCF_000695815.1 Acanthisitta chloris
TTGTGGCCTCACCAGTGTTGAGCACAGGTGTTGACCTGTGTTGACCACTTCCCTAGTCCTGCTGGCCACACCATTGCTGATATAAGCCATGATGCCATTGGTCCTCTTGGCCACCTGGGCACACTGCTGGCTCACGTTTTGCCAGCTGTTGACCAACACCCCAAGGTCCATTTCCAACAAGCAGATTTTCAGCCACTTTTCCCCAAACATGTAGCATTTCATGGGGTTGTTGTGATCCAAGTCAGGACCTGGCACTTGGTCTTGTTGAAACTCATATCATTGGCCTCAGCTTCTTTTGTGGTTTCTAACATGTCAATAGCCTTTACATCTTTGCTGCTGCTTGGATCTTCATCTCTACCTCCACTGAGACAGCAGGCTGAAGAACCTTGCTAGCACACTATCCCTCAAACACTGGCATGCTGCCCCTAGGCTCATCTCTAGCAATCCTGGTTTTATCCCTTTTCCCCTTCAAATCTAGCTTTAAGCTCTTTTAATGACCCCTGCTATCTCCTGTGCAAGGTTCCTTTTCCTGCTTTGAGACAGGCATACCCAATCTGTCACCAGCCAGCCTGATGTCATGTAGACCAACTCATAACCAAAACACCCAAAACTTCTGCCAGCGACCCCAGGCTTGGAGCTGGGTATTGGTCTATTTGCTCTTCCTGTTTCTTCTCCCATCATTCCCTGCAACTGGAAGGATAGAGGTAAACACTACTTGTGCTTCAAATGTTCAGCCTGCAATCTTACTGTAATTTGCAGTACCTATTTTTAGAAGTAAGTATGGAGGCTAAAATCCTCATTTGAGGGGATGGTAGGAGCCAAAGAGCCACTTTTGGCACCCTGTCAGATCTTAAAATTTTGCAATCCAAGCAAATTTTGCAGCTGGGAAAGCCAAGTGCTCTGCAGAGGCTTAAATGGGAATGTGTGACAAAGAGTTTATAGAGAGATTACTATGCAGAAGGGAAAAGAAAAAGAAATGCATTATTAACATTTCAGATTGTCCATGCAGAAGAAAAATAAGGTGAGAGATGAAGTTTTTGTATATTGTTCACCACTGTCATGGTCTGAAATATCTCAGTGCTTCAGGCCATATGAGGAAGCTCTCTCTACCCACACCCAATACCCTTGTTTCAAGCACAGTTCCTCCTCATCCTTTCCCTTGTTACTGATAGATCTAATGCTTCAGAAACAACTTCAGGGGAAGTGTTTGCCATTTGTTTGGTGACAGGGTTGAACATGGAAGGATCCCATACTTTTGCACAAAAGGATTAAAGAAACATCCTTCACCTCCTTCAGCAAAAGCAGCAGCTGAGGAAAGTTAAGGAGGGACATAAAGATGAGGAACTACTGAGAATTTGTGCACATCTATGCCTTGATGCACACCGATTTGCTGGAGATGTGGCCATGAGCTTTGGATCTTTGCTGCTTTAGCACTGGTGCACTTTTCATCAACCATCCATCCCTCTAAGGCTCCATTCATAAATCGCTTTAAGAGTGCGAATAAGCCATGGGGATGGTTCAATAAATGGTTCCTCACATAAAGTTTTATTCCCCAATAATGATTAGCTTATTAGTAAATCCCTAATGGCATTACTAAGGAGGTCATTATCATTATCCCTGTTTTATATCTGCAGAAACTGAATCAGAGAAAGGGAAAGTCACCCACTAAGTAAGATTTGTGGATTAGGACTCCTGAGTCAAGGTAAATGCTTTATTCAGTAGGTTGCAAGACTAATAGGTACTTGAAATAAATAGTTAATCAAATGGTTAATCAAACAACAACAATAGAATGTAATAGGACAGTGATATCTTCTTTGAAGGTGTTTAAAACCATCAAGAAACTTGACTCAGCATTTAGTAGCACTAACTGTTCATAGAGGCTGATAAACTACACATAGCAAATTGCTCTAGAGTTCATCTTTAGGAACCTGCATAGTTTGTGTAGCATCAGAATTTGTTCCATCATGTCCCGATTAGTTAAAAAGAAAGTGGCATGCCATTTATTAAGTTTTTTACTCAAATATATCCATTTATTCAGCTTATTCCTGATAATTCTGAAAATTGTTCTACTACACTTGATTGTTTTAACAATCTGTTACAGGCCATAGAAAAATCTACTGCTGTCTCAATATACAGGACAACAAAATCCAAAGTGGAGTTAAATCAAAATAGATGTCATGAAGACAGCTGCAATGATTGCATTGTACAAGGCAGTATGCAATTCAGTGAAGGACTTGCATGCCTTTTTCTGACAGTGGCCAAAGAGGTTTTCCAATATATAAGGAAATGAAAAACTGCCATGCCCGGCTATACCCAAGGAGCCTAAATACTCCTTAAGGTTGAGAGAGAAGTTCAATTGAACAGTGCTTCATGTCCACACTGTATAGAATGATAGAATCATAGAATTGTTAAGGTTGGACCAGACCTCTAAGATCATCGATCCAACAGTTAGCTTAGCACTGCTGTGTTCACCACTAAACCACATCCCCAAGTGCCACATCACATTTTTTGGAACACTTCCAGGGATGGTAATTCCATCACTGCCTTAGGCAGCCCATTCCAGTGTTTGACAACCCTTTCCACAAACAAGTTTTTCCAAACATCCAATCTAAACCTCCCGAACAAGTTTTTCCAAATATCCAATCTAAACCTCCCCTGGTGAAACTTGACACCATTTCCTCTTCTCCTATTGCTTGTTAATTGACACCATTTCCTCTTGTCCTATTGCTTGTTACTTAGGAGAAAAGATCGACACCCCTCCCCCTCCCACACACTTTGCTAATACCTCCTTCCAGGTAGTTGTAGAGAACGATAAAATCCCCCCTGATACTCCTTTTCTTCAGGCTAAACACCCCCAGCTCCCTCGGCCGCTCCTCACAGGGGTTGTGCTCCAGACCCTTCACCAGCTTCATTGCCCTTCTTTGAAAATGATGATACTGAAACTGCAGTTCCTCCAAGCTGGCTCTCGTTCTGGGAATTTACATTGTTTTAAATTCAGTATGGTAAAATTAGTGTAAATTTAGTGCATTACTGAGCAACTCCCCAATTCCTTTTGTAATGACTGGTGAAGAAAATAGATCCTTGTGATAGCTACCATATGATTTACAACATCTAATGTGCTGAGCATTGGGTCCTCCAAATCAACCAAGAGGCAAACCAAGAAAGAAGTTTGTGAGACTGTCTTCTGGACTTAATCTGTTCTGCAACTCAGAGTCTGAAACTTCTGTTAAACTGAGGTCATATATTTGGAGACTCTTAAAATCTGCCCCTGTTTTGCCTATTGACATAGTGGGGAAAGCACCTGCTCAGGAAGTGGGATTTGAAGGTTGGAGTCCTTTTCCACCTGAGGAGGTTTGACTCTGTGACTTCTGCACTCCAGGAAAAAGCCTTGAATGTCAGGGTTTGATAGAGTCTAAGAGAGTAATGGGGTGAGCAAAAGTGCCCTCTCCATATCACCAAGTCACAGGGTAGCCAGGGATTCATTGCTGCAATGAAAAGACAAGTGCAGAGAGAGGCAACCTCCATAGCAGCCTGTGCCAACGCTCCTGTCTAACTCCTGGAGCTATGCTTGCTGCTCCTAGATTTTTTTCCTGGTTAACTGTTTTTATTCTTTCAATCCAGGCTCTCTAATGAGGAATGCGTAAAGAGTTGTGGGAGCAGTGTAGATTCCTCAGGCTGTCCCTTGTCAGCTGAATATGCAGAAAGCTCACACACCATCCGTGTTGCTCAGGGGAGCTGGTTAAGGTAGCATGGTATGTATGAAATGGGCATAGTTAATGCCTGTGAAGTAGTTTAAAACATCTAAGGACTACTCAGACTCAAAGCCTCCTGCTCCAATGTGCTGCAGAAACCTGCAAGACCCTCTGGGGGAATTGTTATCCCCCTTGGTCCAAAGACTGTCTGTAAATTGGTCCCTTCAGTGGAGTTTTTGCATGTGTGGATAGCTGGCCACCCCCTGCAACACTGAACAAAGGATTGCAAGGCAAATTCCAGTGCTTGGAGTGTGACATGAAGAGTTTGACGTGCTGCTAAGGAAGCCACACATCCCCATAATGACTTAAAATTCCATGCATGCTGCTAAGGAAGTCACATATCCCCATAATGACTTAAAATTCCATGCCTGGCAACCAGGTGCAGAGGGTTAATTAGGCTTATAAGCTGGGAGAGCAGGGAGACCTTTGGGAGAAACTTGTAGACAAGCAGCAAAGCATATGACCTCATTTGAATTTTCCTATCAGGTTTCCTGCAGAGATCTCAAAAACATCCTCTGATCACCACCTGAAACTTTGTTTAAGTTTCATGTTTGCAAACACAAGGCATCTCCATTAGATTCTGAAGCTGCTGCACATATTTTAAAAGATCAAACTGATGATTATGACAAGCAAATAGAACCCCCACCTCCTTTTATTTGCTATGACTTCACAACTCTCTTGACTATTGTGGCAAACAATCTGCTATTCTTCCTTAAGAGCCCTTGTGATGCTACAGGTTGGAGCTGAGAAGGGTGAGACTGGCGTTGCTGGACATAAGGATGTGTTTATATGAGGCGCTTTTTTTAACTCCAAAAGGGTTGCAATAGGAGTCTGACCCATGTCTCTTCAATCTGCAGCTCCTTTGGTTGCAGTGGGCTTTTGCATAAGTGCTTGGTGTTTCTTTCCCATTCATAACTCAGTGTATTGTTCTCCTCCCCCTCCAGTTTTCTTCCCAAGTCATAGCTGTAGTGCCAGTACAGTGTATTTCAGTCCTCTAGCCTTTTGATCAGAGTGGGGGAGATTTCTGTAGACTGCACAGAGACTGCAGCTACTCTGTGCCTATCATCCCTGTAAGGGAAAATATAGGAAGGGGCCATAACTTGAAAGCCAGCACCAATCCATCTCATGACCTCCCTCAGTCTCTTCTTCAGCTGAGGAAACTCACTGCTGCTTATGGGGGTCTTTCCACTGGCCATAACAACAACTGGTTTCACATCAGCAGCAGCTCTGGGAAAGCATAGGAGAGTGGAGAGTGGAGTGGTTTTGACTGATCATTGGTGTGTCCAGTTGCAGCATGCCATGAAAGAAGTGTAAGGGGAGTCTCATTTGAGTGCCCCAACCCCTCCTGCTCCAGATGCACATTTTCCTTCTGCACACTAAAGAAGTCCTTGCTTTCAAAGGGACTGGATCCCCAGTGTCAAGACAGGAGAAAATAGTAACCTTTACGTCCATCCAGGCAGAAATCCTGCTTGGAATAACTCACTCTGAGGGTTACAGTCAGTTTCATTATTACCACGGTACCTTTTCCTTGTCAAAACAGCATCAAGAAATTCATCCTCAGCCTTTTGGGCACTGCTGTGATGCCAAGTAGCAACCTCTACCACGGACTGCACGCAGCCTCCACAGTGCAGAAACGCCACGCTCACTGTGCGCTGCCATTTTTCCATTATACGTGTGCAAGTGGAATCAAACCTGGGGGATTTCTTCCCAGCACTCCAGACACTGACCACATCACAGAATACAAATGCGAGAGCCAGGCTGACGTGGGGAGTTCAGCTCTCAGCCCCAGGGACTAGCAACAGGCAGGCAAACCTTGGAGGGCAGGAGAGCTTGTTAACTCAGTGCTTTAAATAATAGCAGTAGTGGGGGTGCTGATTATGTGTGTCCCTGTAGTGTGTATATGTGTGTGTGTATGTGGTTTGACAACAGGCAGGAAATAGCACTTGCTTCTTTGCTTCTCAGGTAGCAGCCCAGTGGAATAGCATCAAGGAGGGCATAAGAAAGGTTATTTATTTTTTCCTTCTCCTTGGAGATTTTGGTCTGATTAAAAAGCTATTTTTGCTAGGAAAGCAACAAGTTAAGAAACCTCAGCCATATGTGGCAGGGATAAAAGCATGCTTGACTCTTCCAATAAGTACAATAGCATTTAATATCTTTGCTGTTCGGCCCAATATTGTATCACAGGCATCACCGGAGTTGTGCTTCCCAGCATGCCCTAGCATTCCTTCAAACAAGCAGTCACAGTAGCAGAAAGTCCAAGAAAAGGCGTACTCCCTTGAGGATCAAGAAGAAAGCAACAGTGAAGAAAGGTATAGTAGCTATTAATATTAATGTTCAAAGAAGAGGGGGGAGAGAGGACATAGGAGCAGCAAAAGACCGACTACTTATGGCTTTGATGTGTTCATTTTCACAGGACCAATAGCAACATGGAGAATATGGAAAGCAGATAAAGAGGAAAATGAGGAGGTGGAGGTGAGCAGAAGGCAGCTCAAAAAATTGCACAAGCTGTGAAGAGGGTTTTTTTGTCTAGACACTTGCACAAAGCAAAGGGAGCGACTGCCATCTGCATCTCCTCTGAAAAAAGGAAGGGAGAGAAGGGATAGAGCTGAGACTAAAAAGGAAATCCACCTCTCATTTTGGCTGTGGTATGGCTGATCCACACTGAATGCCTGCTGTGGGAGGGGAGAGAAAGCTACAGGAGGTATTGTGTCTATGGAGGCACAACATTAGGGAGCATGTGAATCCTCATGCGGGGCTCTGTCCTACTGACACAGTGGGAACAGGAGGGAGGGAACTATTTTAGTCCTGTTGAGGCTGCTGAAGAGTAAAAATGGAAGTAATTAAAGGCCTATTCTAGTCTCACTTAAATCTCTTAGTCTTCAGGCCAGAGTTACTTTCATTTCTTCGCTTTAATGGTGTTACATTGATGTTTAGACTGGGTTGGATTTTTTTTTCCCTACTCCGAATTTAGGAAATGACCCAGCACATTTCTGTGGCAGTGCACTCACTTCACTGAAAGGTTGTTCAGGTCCCAGGAGGAATTTTGCTAGATCCCAAGCAGCCCCAACATAACCAGTGTTTGGGCAGCTGGGTTACTGCCTTACACTGGGGAAAGCACAGGCTTGAGTCCTAGCGTTAGCTGGTCCAAAGCTAGACTGGAAGTAAGAATGACTTTAGGTGAGGTGATTGCTTGATAATGACTGTTGAGTCTTGTCCACCTCTTCTTCAGCACAGATATCTGTCCTGTGCAGGCTGCCTGGATCTCACCACAGGTCCTGCAGGGAAGTCAATGTAAAGAGCAAGGAATTTGATGCTTGGTTTTCTAAAAAAAGACAACAAAATCAGTGTTGCTACCTTCCTGCATTAGTCCTCACGTGGCTTTGTAAGAGCTACCAGTTCATATAAGCAGAGTTCTCTGTTTTCAGAGTCAAGGAGGACCCTCAACCCACTCTCCAGTAGCTCCAAGTGGTCACAGAGAGTAGAGCACAGCAGTAGCTTGGCATGGAAGGACTGCCATAGGAAGGCCCCTTCTCTGCTTGTAAGTGGGGGTGAGCATCACATCCCAGCAGAATATGACAGCCTGCCCCAAACTTCTCAATCCTTTGCTCCAGAATAACCACTGATGATCATTCCCCTGCAGATAAATTACCCTGAGGAGGGAAAGGATGCATTTAACCAGCCCCAGTGAGAGGTACTGACTCTATTCCACTGCTCACTGAAAATGGCCATGGTAGTTGTGCCCTGGTACGGTCACCACATGCTAATTTAGTGATGGGGAGAATGCCTCTCCCTGTCTTCTTATGAACAAGCAATAAAGATTGGAAAGGACTGAGCCATTGGAGCAGTGGCTCAGGTCAACAGAAAGAGGAATTACTTGGGCACAGTGAGGCATATGAGGGGGAGGATAATTTGCTGGTGTAGATGGGAAAATCAGGTCAGGCATTGGAACCCCAGGCTAGATGTTTTCATCTGTAAGGGGTATTAATTGATTATACTCATTTACAGATACTGACTGAATGCTACAGGTGTATCTTAGATCTTAGATAATTCTTGTTACTCCACCCTGAATTTTCTACAATCCTTGTTTCACTTCCTGAAAGCTATTTTTCCAACTAGAAATGGGAAAACTGCTGAACTCCTCTGGCTCTGAGCAGAGCAAGAGAATTACAGACAATGTGTCTTATGGGCAATTTACCCCTTTATTCAACTCAGCAGGGGGGTGGATTATGTTACATCTCAGCATCCCTTCTGAGCCTATTTTTTACAATCAAACAATTCCTGTAACCCCTCCAGGGATACGAGTCAGTATCATGTAAACTCATCAGACTTGGTTTCTTACTGTTGCTACTCTGTGTGCCTTACGCTTCCATAGGTGTGTTAGAACTAAATGACCTTGCCTTTTTCCCATAGTCACAATCTACCAACCCTATCTAATTCATCTTCATAAGCACTTGTCTGGAAAACAATGCCACCAAATTCCCATGGCTGCCTTCAGGTTCTCTTTTCTCCTGTATGTTGTTTGAGGGCACAGAATCAGCATGGCATGGCGAGCATGCACCCACAGAGGTGGGAGCTTTGCTGGGCCATAGATGCTCCCCAGGCTCCCAGAGTCCACAGAAGGGCAAGCACGGCTGCTCCTTGTCTTTCAGCAGCTGCTCATTCCAACAGATTAAGGCTGATTATTCCCTGGCTTGACTCATGCAGTTACTCACGTGTTCTTCCAAGCATGAGTATTTACAACAAGCTAAGCAAGAGTTTGAAGAAAGACAGCAGCCAGGGCACTTCTGCCAGTCCAGGGAACTGCTGGAGTCAGTTTATTACTAATGAGATGTTAGTGTCATTACCCACTGACGAGGGCACATGAAGTCCCACTTTGGGCTTGCTGCTTGCCACAGCTTGACCTTTCCATAGTATGAGACTCAGCAAGATGTTTAGCCTAAAGCAGATGAGTAACCATGTGTTTCTGGATTTAGGCTGGGATGAATGGTGAAGGCACATGCTGAAATACTTTTCTGAATCAGAGCTATGGCTACATTTGGGACCTTCTTTAAAATTCACTTCTGGCTATGTTCAGCTGACACAAAGTGTCCTGTTTTTCAGTACTTTGCAGTAAAAGTTATCCTTCTGTCCTGCCACCAGGAGAGTAAGACACGATCCACGCTCATCTCTGTTTTGTAAGAAGTAATTTTAGGTCCCCAAATGTGCAAACGCCAGCACCTCATTGCCATCAAAACCCAATTAACATAATTGATGAGTGACAGGAAATCAAAATACAGTGAGATCTAACAGCCCTAGAGTCAGGAATGTAAATGATACAGTTGCACATTCTTCTGCAAGATGACTTAGTTTGTTCTCTTTCCATTGTAATCAAAAGTGAATTACAATCTTGAAAGGTTCTATCTCTCCCAGATAACTGAAAAGAGCTAATTAAAACCAAAAGCCACAGATGTAATCATTGCTTAATGCTGTAAGCATAACATGACCTAATGCTATTATGTGTTCTGAACAAATTTCAATTAGGACTCCAGCTGGTAAACAGATAAATGTGATAGCAGCATTTTAATATTACATGACCACTTGTTAGTAAAAGTAATATTTATTTCAGCCATTCTTAAGTATATAAAATGGTTTTAGATTTAGATATTCTTTTCAGCACAATTGGATGACAAAAAACATTCACATGAGTAACATTTGAGAAGATCTTCTTAGGGGTGTGTTCTATTTTTTAAGTTAATCAATTTTGAGGGATTTTTTGGTTGGTTGGTTGGTTCTTGTTTGGGTTTTTTTTCATATAACCATCATCGCTTTGTAACTTGCTAGTGATTTACACCATTACCAGACCAGAAAAGCAATACAAACACAGTTTGTACTCTGCACTGGGAGGAATCACTTCTAGGTTACATTTGCCTTTTGTTGCTCAAAGCGCTTTGTTATTTCTTGTCTCTTTGACCATTAGGTAATGTAGAAAGTCATGGCTATGATAGGGAGTCAATGTAATTTCAGAACATTTGGAAAAACTGAGATGCAAAACCACAAGCTCTTTGCAGCATGGTTTGTATTGATAGAGTTCTGAGAACAACTACGAGTCTGACTGTATCCTCGTGATACTTAAGAGTGGTCCATAGCCAGGACCACTTTGCCAGATTCCCAGTGAAAGGTGAATAAAATACTCAACTTACTCATGTCTCAGTTTCCCTAAATAATAAAAGTACCCGGATAGTGACTTGAAGTGACTCTCCTGGCAATCAGGAGTGCACAGGGAAACCATGGCCAAACTCCTGCCTTTTTTTGAGAAGGAAAAGTGAAAAGCAGTGGCTCTGGAAAGATGGTCTCTCCTGCCCAGGCTGGTATTTCACATCTTGGCTGCAACCAGTACTCAGGCACAACATTTGATTTCAAGACAGGTGTGGAGTAGCTGCCTGGTAGGATGGTGACAGCTTATCACCTAATCAGCATACAATTCCTCTCTCTTGTGATTTAAAACACAGATAAAATTAATTCCATCACTGGAGGAGCATAGTGGCCTGACAGCACTGAAAGAGGAAATCCACTCCAAAATTAAGACAGTGAAGGAAGGTGAATGCAAGGCTCTTCCCATTGTACCATTAACCAGTCTTAACCTTGTCCTCATGGGACCACCTCTAATGTGGGGGCACTCAGCATCCACCATTTGACCTCTGTGCTGAGGGGACTTATCTGCCACTTGGATGAAGATGATGCACATCATGTGGACACCTATATTTCATTTGCCTCATTTGCATGCAGCAGCCTTCCTAAGTTCAGCATTATTTGATGGAGAGACAACAGAAGCTGTCACTACCCTGAAATAAAATTCTTGCTTTGCCTCTGTAACATGATTTTTTCCCCTTCCTCCTTCAATTTGTCCATTTTAAATATTTATTATATACCCTGTAGGGTTACTTTTGCTCTTGAAAGAGCAAGGGTTAAGCTTCTGGTTTTTAAACAAGAGGAAACATTGAAATAAATCACTTTTTCTTTTCAGCAGCAACAACAATAACACGCACACAAAAAGAAAGAAATCCAATATGAAAACATACTATTCTTAGTTAAAAGTGCAATCACTCTTGGGACTGAAAGCTCTTCTGACTAGCTGTCGTGACTTCATTGTTTACTCATATCAGAGTAGCAAGTAGAAGTTTGAAGCAAAATACAATATTGCATGTAAGTAAGATGCAGTAGGAGCTCTCTGTCTACATAGGTGATGAAACTGTCTGGGAAGTGGAATGTCATTCTGTCCACGTGAGAGGCAAAGGTGTAGAGAGACAAAGTGATTTGGTGGCAGATGCAGTTTGTGGCTCTTGGAGCATTTGTATGGGTTTGAGTTCCTCCTTTCTGATGGAAATTTATGTGAACCTCCCAAGACCTGGGTTATCACTCTGATGCCCAAGTGACATTTTGCTCCCCCTTATTAGGGGCACATGGCATGGATACAACAGTGCAATGCTGTTTTCTAACTTGACATTTCTAAAATGTAAGAGTTTACCTTAGAGGCAGTTACATGAGATTCAACTATGTTTATGGGGAACCACTCAATACCATCCATAATACCTAGGACATGATTCATCTGACCTAAATGTGAGTGTCTGCTTTAGAATAAACTGACTGATGCCTTATGGCTGTATTGACCAGATCTCCAGCGACTGTAACGGGAATGCAGCCAACAGAGACAACCTAATTTAAAGAGATGAATAACACCCCATTCCAGTTTGTGCACAGCAATGCCTTTTCAAAAGCTGTCCTGTCTTGACAAATGCTGATGTGTATGCCTGGTACGCTTTAGGAAGTTGGTCAACCATGGTGCTGAGATCCTAAGTGGATGCAGGGATATAAATAGGCTGTAATAAAGTTAGTTAATGGGAGACACATTTTGCCAGAGCCAACACACATATTGGCAAGTTGGCAAAACAGCCTTTAGGCTGCTGAAGTCTGCATCACAGATGTCTTCTTCTGTGTAGTATAGGTTTATTTTTTTATTGTCTGCATCTGCAAATGAGCTTGACTGTCTTAGAGCATGCCCTAGCAAAGCAGGCTGTCCAGACAACCAGAAGCAATTCAAGACAGCTTGAGGGTGAGTAGCAAGTGGAGGATATTCATCATTTTGTCCATTTGGCCTGTCTGTGCCAAACTTGCATGGCTTCAGGTAAAATAAGGTCCATCTCTGCTGAATGTTGATGTGACTCGAGTGTTTTGAAAGCCTGAAGAAAATGTCTGCAACAAATCATAATGCTTCCCTCAGCTGTATAATGTCCCACCAGATGAAGAGGCACAGCCCAACAGCCTCAGCCATGGGAGCTAGATCTGGTCTTTGGTGCTGCCCAGAGCACAGGACAGGCAAGGTCATTCACAGAGGTCACAGAGAGTGAGGTTGCTCCAGCATGGCTGTCCCAGCAGTAATTTAAATAGGGTCCTATAGTGGTTTCCTTCTTCAGCTCTGAGTTTAATTCTTCTAGTGCTTATCTTCACCTTACTTCTCTGCTAAAGCCTACTGAGGTTCATACATATGAAGTATATCACACATTCCTGGAGACAGGTAAATTCTTAAGCCACTTTCTCCACTTTGCTCTTCACATAAGATTTCACCAATACCTCTCCATGTCAGATACTGCATATCAGATAAAATAGAACCAGCAGTTCCTTCCTACAGGAACTCTTCCTTTATCTGACCACTGCTGCTTTGTTTACTGTCACCATCCCAACCTATTGCCCATCTTCCTTTTATCCTATTCTCATTCTCTCCTTCATGCATCTTCTCCTCTCAGAGGACTTTTTTTTTTGTAAAATATGTCCCTGCTTTTGCTATAGTTTATCAAAACCCATTGCTTTCAGCCCTACACATGCTAAATGCAGTACTTATGGTCAACCTTTGGAGATCCTAGAGCCTTCCTAATCCCTTCCTTCAGCTTCTTTGGCACTAAGGTAACCATAACAATCTTTTCCAAAGCAGCACTCCACCCTCAGCTCTCTTTGACACCACCAGCCATACCTTCTACAACCCAATTCTCTCATGCTTTTCTTGCCATCTATAATTCTTTCTTCTCTATATTTCTCATTTATTCCTCAAAGCATTAATTCTGTTCTAGAAATGAAATATTTATGGCTCTCCTCCTGTCCTATTCATTCATCATAAATTTACATATCTATTTTATT
>NW_008668252.1:0-221 GCF_000695815.1 Acanthisitta chloris
GGGCTGTGCCTCTGTGTGCCACCGATCCCAACCTCTGTGCCCTCCTGGCCACCCTCAGCCCCCACCCTGCAGGGGCGTTGGGTGGTGCCAGGGCACCCCGAGAGCCACCCTGGCCCCATGGCACGGGCTCGCTGTGTCCCACTCCCAGCCCTGACACAGGCAGGTATAAATAGCAGCTCTGTCACCTCCTGTCACATGCCCCATGCTGGCAGGGTCCCCTG
>NW_008668253.1:0-8612 GCF_000695815.1 Acanthisitta chloris
ATATACCTCTCAAGGGACTCTGTCAACCAGGCACCTAAACAGGCTAAAATCTACCCACCACACTATTAGTATCTTGTATTAGTATTGACTACCTTCTCTACTCTTTGAGTGGCCACTTCCTTTCTTATGCTATACTTTTAACAGTTTTTATAAGACAAGTTTTTCAAATCAACAGTCAGACCACTGACAGCTCCTGAAAGCACAAGAAAATGGTAGAAGTATCTTGTAAATGAAGACACCAAAATCTGTTTAGATTACCTTTAGTAAATTGATGAGGAATACCTTTCTAAAAAGTAATTTATGAAAGATTATATTTTTTTTTCTCATTTCCAACCTCTGTACAGAACAGCACAGCAGGATTGATCCTGAGCCAAAAGGTACTTAATTATATTATGTATAGCGGGAAGAAATAAAAAAAGAAACCCCATTAATAAATCCTCCCCAAATAATTCATTCTCCAGATGAAGTTCAAGCCTGCACTTAAAACACAAAGGAGCTGACACAAACTTTCAATAAATTCCCTTTTGTGAAGGAAGGTAACAGTTTCTGTGTCATTCAGGTATATCTGTGTCTTAAACCAGTGCTTTTCCCTCATATTAATTACAGAAAATTGATCCCCTGGCCCATGTATAGACAGTCTCTTCATCAGCAGCTAAATCTGTTTCCAAACATTTATTTTTACCCTTCAAAAATCCACAGCTGAAGTGCAGTGGGTAGTCAGGTAGGAAAAAATATTCAGTATAAGTTGTAGTCTCCCCTTCTCACCCTCAGTTGTTCCCTTTTGTGGTAGAAGAAGTTGTACTCCCATACAAAAATTTCAGGCCACCCAAGTTGAGGATGCTAGTAGTGAAGAGGCCCTTTGAAGATCACCAGCCATCAACTATTTTGAATAACATAGAAAGAATTATAGTGTGTGAGCATGTAAAGGTGAAATATTAAGCACTCAAAGGTTATAGAAATGTTGAACTATTTCAGAAAAGCTTTTAAAATTCAGCTTCGTGTTTGTCAGATCAACAGCTCTGAAGATCAAAGTAATTTTCTGAATTGCTGCCACCAGAGCAGACTCCTACTTCTGATGAAATGTCCCCATACAAAACTGGAGGGCTGATTTTTTCAGGGACAAGCATTAGATTAAAACATATAATGTATGGCTGACACTTCTTTACACAAGGCTATCAAACCATTCGATTTTCAAGTTTGACATGTGGTGTCTATCAAAAAATGATTAGTAAATAATCTCAAAGGCTCAAACTTATGGACTTATTCTTGACCAGTGGTGGAGAATGATGAATTACTATTCATTAAGTGCTTATGACTTGCCAAGTGACACAGAAAAAATATGGGATGAAATAAATTATGCCATTTATGTTATAAAATTTAAATACAATATTTATTAGATGCAAAATGCCCTAATATCTAAAGCTGCTTTAGATCATATATGATTTTTTTATATATATTTATTTGGGGAGAGGGGTGTAAGTCTTTTTTTAAGCAAGCAGCTTCGGGTCCTTACAGAGGCTGCATTTCTCCAACAGCTAATACTGTTTTCTTGTCAGTAAGAGACAGAGAGTTAGGGGAGACCTGGGGCAAAACTTTACAGTCATCTTCTAGAAATGTTTCTCATGTGACAAGGATAAGAATCACCAGAAATGGTCACAGAGACCTTTCTTTGTAGTCAGAAGGTAGATGCTGGACAGGAGCCATCAGCACAGAATGAGAACCTTGTGACTGCCTTTTTTTTGAGCAGCTTGCTAGACAAATTCTCAGTGATTGACTAAGTGGAAACGTGGGATGCCTCTTTAGTTTAAAATCCATTCTGCTCTATTAATCCAAATAGAAGGCTAAAGGTACCTGGTGTTTAATTAATTTAGCTTCCTTTCTAGAGAATAAGCCTGAAGAAACAAAGTTCTGAATAATTAGAGTGGCATGCCAAAGCAGAAAAAAATGGAGGGAGGGAATAAGAGTAATTAAACATTGTATCTCTTCAGTGGATTCTTGGGACACACATAATATAAGAAAGGTAGTTATTGTTATCTTCCAGTTCTTCTCAAGCAAACAGAAGTGGGAAATGGGAGCTGGACACAAACCTGCAAGTGTCATTTTCAAATAATTGTGTTCATTATAACATATTCAGGAGAATATCTTTAGTCATGACACACCTGTCATATGTAAAATAAGAAAGACAAGAAAGACAAGAATATGGTTTAACACTGTCCAAGTTGCAGAGTGTTTGCTTCTTGTCTTTACAATTTTTCCTTAGTAAATAGATAATGCTGCAGAGAGTTTGCTTCTTATCTTCACAATTTTTCCTTAGTAAATAGATAATGGCATGAGAACAGCCTGGCAATCACGTAACAAATATGTTATATCAAGTTCTAAATGGAGTCTCACAATTTTTTTTGTCTATAATCTTATATATAGTGTTAAACCATATATAAACACTAGATCTATATGCAAACAAGGTGGGGGGCAAAAATTTCTTGGGAGGCATGTTGGGGGGAAATCTCTCACTGTCATTAGAATCTGCAGTCTGAGCAGGCCCTGTGTTAATTATGTGATGGGCAGAATCTGTGTTTATGTTAAAAGGCTGGGAGAAAAGTACCTAAGACTACACTTTTAGAATTTACTGCAAAATCTCTGCAACTTGCACATCACCAATTCACCGACAGTTAAGAACAACAGAAGAAACATTAACGAGACTGGAGAAGCTGAGTGGATAATAGAAATGCTCTCTAGAATCCCAAGGGAGATAACATAGATGTACCCCTGAGATAAAACAGGAATTCAGGAGAGAAAGGCCTTCTCAGCTTTGAAAAACCATTACTTTCATGTCGTGTGCTTGACATGATGCTCTGCTGTCCTGTTACATAAAGCTTTGTTCATAGCCTTGCCAGTATAAACTCTGAACTTTCAAACATGCTGGTAGAGCTGAAAGATCCAGTTTTGTTGGAGGAGTCAACAACACAGTAAAAAAGAAAATGGTTCTTTTTTTCTGAAAGATAGCAAATATATCCTGGCTTATATTTGGTGATACTGGTGAACTAAACAGTACACAAACAACATTTTAGCCATTTTTCCACACCAACAAAATTAGTTCTATACATTTGATGGGTTAGGAAGAAAAAGACTAACTGCTTTGGACACTGTAAATAGATTTGACTCAGACCTCAGTGGTAGATTCATCTACTATTAGGTTTTTTTAAATTCATTTCATTGATTTGACAATGTGAGTCCAATGACAAAGCTCAAGCTAAGTTTAAAAATCAATTGAGATTACCTTTTCCCTTAGTAGATTTTGAGTTTATTTTTTACATCTATTCAGTGATTCTATAGAAATAAAATAAAAAATCTTGGCCAAACTTTCCTTATGACAGACATCTGCCTTTCCTACACTTTGTCAAAGAAAATGTGGTACAATGAACAAGAGAAGTAAAAGGACACAAGCATGCATATATGTCTCCTCAGAGCTCAAAAACTAGTTGACAGAAGTAAGATTAGGCAATTCACAAATATATACACTATATTTCTACATGAAATATTAGACCAGAACAGGAAACAACACAGTTTTTAACTACTGAATATATAAATAGAGTTATTTTACTTCAATGTATTTTATACATGAATGATATTGTCTTTTTTTCCCTCCCTGAAGGAAAATCCCACCTCCTTTCCAGGAGTAATTGGCAGTACATAGCCAAAAGAGAAGAAAAAATTTAAAGTTTATTTACATCTCATCTTGGCAGAAATGGAGTGTCAATTAAAAACATAAAACCCCTTTTTCGACACAAAATCCTGTTCTGACACCAAAAACAGTTGCCAAATTACAGACCTAAAAGACATCTCTGTCTCAAAGATCACCTTTTCCAAGGAAGATGAAAACAAGTTCTGAGTGTCTTTAACAGAACATCCTGCCATTGATTTTCACATAAGAGTCGGTCAGACATCATATGGGCAATCCCCACACAGAATTTAGGAAAAAACACCAGAATGAAATTTGCAAAAATAAATTGTCTTGAGAATTGACACCAGTTATAAATCAAGATAAAGTAAAAAATCATCACCTGCTCACAGCTCCCTTTCTTCAAAATCTTCTCCATCATATAAAACTAATAAAATTACAAGCTCTTTCCAAGACAAAACACTCATATTATTTCTACTCTTTCACCATCTCAAGGTGATCTAGAAAAATCTCAGTCTATACCCATTTTATCCTCAAACACATTACTTTCCCATTAAGATTCTAATTTAATCTCCCATATATCTTAAAAAAATCCATCTGGCAAAACACCCCTTCTTCCTCTAGGAAGAGCTGGATCTTGTTTTCCCTGTTCTTAGATATGTCTCATGCCACAATCTGCTTCCAGTAATGAGGATTAATTGGAGCCACCTGCCTACATTTCCTTAGGTGCATGCATTCACTCTGTCCCAGGCATCAAATAACTTCTTTATATTTGCAGATAAAATTTTTCCAACTATTAATCTTGCAGTGCTTCAGCACATACATGGAAATATTTCTACCCAAAGAGAAAAAAAATCACTTAAAGAGCAAAATATTCCTTGTCCTTACAAAATGCAAGCCATAAAAAATCAATGTTTAAATTATACCATACTATTTTTGGAAATATTGCAGTGAGCTTTTACCACAGACCTTTTCCCTTCTGTATTTGAATTTCTTTTTTTTTTGGGTAAGTAACTAAATACATAGTAATTATATAGTTTAATTTTTAGCTGTGAAATCACTTCTTCAAAGCACTTCTCTTACACTATAGCCTTTCTAAATTGTAAATATCTGGAAAAGGTAGGAGCACCAAATTAGTCCTGCATAGGGAGATATTTTTTTTCACAGTACTTATATAGCTTTGTATTATTTAGCTTATCTACCCTTCAAACAAATGTTTCTTATATATACAGTGTATGATTTGCACTCTTACAAATTACAGTAAAAGACAACTATAAGATATTAAATAAAAGAGAAAAATCAATATAATATTTATATGCACATTTTAATAAATAGACTAAAAATAACTAATATAGAATGCTAAAGCAAAAGAAAAGTTTGGAAACTATTTTTTTGAATGAATAAGTATCTTTCTATGCTATCTGTATGTATTTAAAAGAAAGCAGTAACAGATATTTCCAGAAACAGCTGGCAGCAAACAATAAACAAAAAAAAATGAACCTACTTAAAAAAATCTCAGCCACACCAGCTGAATGAAACTATATCTATGTGAAAGTATTAACTATACATAATGAAATTTTAAATAGTTATCAATATTTAATAAGATTCAAGGAAAGGCAAATTTACATTTATACTAACAGAACTGATAAACAATGATATTTCTATATATAATGTTGGGTTTGCTCTATTTTTTAGATTACTGTTTTTAGAATATTCTGGTCTGATATCGTTTGAGGAGGATCCTAGTCATAATATTGTATGCATCAGTTCTCAAGAAAATAATGGCATAAAACTTCCATGGGGTAACAAGTAGCTGGATTTTAACAAATTTGATGCAACTAAGTGTATCAGACTGTTCTAAGGGACCTTTAAGGAATGTCTGTTTCAACTTTGCCTGGCCTTGATGACTTGCTGAAGGAGACTGAAGACAGCAATCCCTGGACTGTTTGTCTCAAGGTTTGTTGATTCATAGGGTTTTAGATAGGAAAATCATGAGAATGCTTAGCAAATGCCTATCATATTCAGATGTGCTGTTCACATGAGTATGCAAAGACATCAATTTAAAATACAGACTGAAGCTTCAGATGAGTCTAATTAGAAATATTTCATTTTCAAAAGAGCCTTCTGGGATTCAAAAACTTTATTAATTTCAATCCACTATGAATCAAGGGAAAGGTTCATCACGAATAATCTTCTGATCTGTGAATCACTTTCTGATCTGTGAATCATGAGGAATAAAAATACAATCTTCTACAGAAATCAAGAAGGAATCAAAGATGTTAAATGTTAAAATCAATCTTAAATCTATTTGAGAAATAAGTATTGAAAAGAGGTCGTGCTTTTACATGTAGAAACAATGTAAAAATACTGTAACTCCTGCACACTTGAGTATTTTTACAGAGGTAAAGACAAATGTGGCAACATTCAAGTCTTTGCCCATTGTCTGACATTTGTGATTGAAAGACAGTATTCCATGTAAAATGCTAGCACTAGTGTAAGTCTCCCAGTTAAAGACTGCTCAAAACACAGCCATGGCACAATGTCACTTTCTATACTTTAAAGTGCATTTGGTGTTAGAAAACTTTGTCAGCATCATGACTCAGGAATTTATAATTCTCTAGGTAGCTGAACTGTGCTTACATACCTCGGGCTTCCAACTGCCTTGTTTCCTCTTCCATTCAAAAATAAGAGACTGAGCCAGAGAGTGAGTGCATGGGGGTGGGGTGGGGTGTGAGCATGTGAAAGACAGGGGAAGAGAAAAAAATGGACTGTAGAAAGAAAAGAGAGGTGTGATAAGCAAGGGAGTGGGACAGAGAGGTTTAATTTATACCATATAATGAATAAATATATATTAATAGAAGCATATTAAAATAAAATATGAATATATTCTGTCTAAATTGTAATAAACCCCTGTTTTTTCTAAATTATTATCAATTTGACAAAAATCCAAGAATGTATGTCTGAATCAGATTCTTGATTGGAGTATATTTTCCTCTGTGGCAATACACTGATTTACAGCAAATTGTAATATCATCAGCTACATTAGCAGTCTCATATCCCCATTGAAATAACGACACATTTTCAAGACTTTTTCTTTCAAAGTTTCCATGGATGTGATTCATATATGACTTTCTTCTGAGACCAAACAAATTTGTATTTCACAATTCAGGAATTGACAAAAGCTGCCTTAGAATGTTTGATTTATATACAAACCCAATGACACTCTTGCAGCAGAGAAATCAGAATTTATTCTTAGATTGTCCAGCTTTATTAGACCCAAACAAACCAATGCACAATATAAAGCAATCTGTCTTTCAGATGTGGGAAAAAAATGAGACATTAATCTTGATTTAAATCAATAAAATTGATTTATCAATAACTTCAGGATAAGAGAACAGCATCAAGTTTATTCTCTAATCCTGAAAGTATTAGGGTTACAGAATCTAGAAAGAAAACTTGTCCCCAAACTTCAATGTTAAAAACATTTTCTAAAGTCTTACTAATATCTGACTGATATCTATGTGAATCTTCCCGTACCATAATGAAGACATCAATGTTTAGACTACTCTTTGTAGGCATGAAAAGGAAGTCATACACATAATTATTTTATAAAGAAAATTGTGCTTGAAAATCTAACTACATTTTACTAGATTTTTTTCTAGAACAATTCACCTTTGTCCAGCAGTTCTTCATAAGTCTAACTTGTAAGCCATTCATCACTCTCATTTTTCTATTTCCACTTTTTTCAGTTTATCTGCTTCTTGTTAAAAAACACATCAAAATTTCAGAGCAAGTCCTTCTGATTTCTAGTCCCATTCTGTACTAATATTAGCAATATTAATAATATCATACTTAATATTATTTCCTTAGAAATCCTTTTTATGGAAGTTCATCTTCTGTCTGAAATTTGCATTTTTAGTCTATTGTTATTCTTCTGCTCTACTTCTAAATTATTTTGTAGATTATTATTTACCTGATACTTTCTTTTGCTGTATATACCATGTTTCCAAATGTTTCCTTCTCTTTACTCAGATGCATCTTTCACATAACATAGCCCAAGATCTTTTAGTATTTATGAAAAAAATATATGCTTCAGCATTGTCCTCAATAATTTATTGGTAGACTATGACTGTTTATAATAATTATTCAGCAGGCATTCTCCTTTTACCAGAAGGCCATGTCCTTCAGGTAATAGACATCTGAAATAAGGTGCATCAGTCTTATTCTCTCTTAGTATGGTACTCCTTTGTTCTATTCCCCTTTTTATCTTTATTTGAAGGCTTTTAACAGGTTTGCTACTCTCTTCCTTCTGAACTTCGGAGAAAACATAAATATTTTCATCATACAGTAAAGAGTTTCATTTTCTCCCTTCCTGTCTTTTTGTATCACTGATCAGGCCATCAAGTCTCTGAGAGGCCAATTAAGCTTTATTTGTGCACTAAGCATTCTAGTTGCTATTGTTTGCTCTCAATATACTTTGCAGTGGTGTATAGATGTTTCATATATTTGGCAAGTTCCCCTATTATTCTCTTTCCTATGAGCTCTCTAATAATGTCAAAAATATTATTATCTTAAAATATGAAAACACTTGTAGTTGCTTACCCAGCAACCACCAGTCTGGTGCAGCTAAAATTCCTCGTATATGGCTCTATCTGTTGGTCTTTGCATCACTGTATTTTGACTTTGAATCATAAATTTGTTTATTTGGATTATGTTACTGCAATCCCTTACATACATACTGCTTGAAACAGGTCAAACAAAAGTGTTAACTTTTTAGGATAGCAAAATGTATGTGTACCTAAGCATGCCTGAATTCCTACGTATATAATTTAGAGAGATATTACTTAATAGTTTACAGAAATATTAATTTCTCTATGGATATTTCTTAATTACCTTTCACTCATCCTGGTTCTTGTGAGAAACACCTTTAAAG
>NW_008668253.1:8622-10625 GCF_000695815.1 Acanthisitta chloris
TCTCTAGTCAAAAGATGCATATGATATTCATAAACTTGGTTTGTTATATTTGAATATCAAGCATCAAAACGATGTATCATATCTCAATATAATGTTTTTTGAACATTTTTGTGTTTGAAAATATTACATTTGTCTGAACTCCTGCTCATATTTTACCTTGAAACTTATAATATAGATCATGTCTTAATCATCTGTCATCTCCACATTCTGTTCTGTCTTTTTATGTAGATTCTATACAATTCTGTTTCTGTGCTAAATTAACTCTGGGAAAAAAATAAAAATGGATTGCTTTCATTAGGCCAGAGAGAGTGCTGGAAAAGCATTTTCTACAGATAGTCAATTTTACATAGAAGTTTTATTTGACTGTACTTCTGCTTGTTCCTCACAAATATTCCTGGACAAACTTTGCCATCATAAAACAACCAGTCATAAAACCCAGTTATTAACTGAGAATGGGATGCAAAGATTTTATAAGACAGTAAGTATGCAGCGACATAGCGATGAGACACTGCAGACAACTGAGAACAAAGGACATTCCTTCTGCCAGGACCCTGAGGGCACTGATGGGTCTGACTGCTCCTTGTCAGCCTCCTCAAAGCCTCCCCAGTCTTGCCCATGGCCCAGGACCCCATGACATCCCTTTGGAATCATCATCCCCTGTCCCAGTGATGCCCCAGCAGGGCCAGTCTGCAGTTCCCCTAAGGCTAAAGAAAAAAATGTATTTATGGGAAGGAAACTGTTTCAGTCCTCAGGCTCAGAGCATGCTAATTTTGATGCAACATTTTTTTCAGGGATTTTTTAAACCACAACAAGGAGTCCATGCTAAGGACCTGCCATCTGGATTAGACATTGATGCAGAGACATTTCTGGACAGACACAAAACTACTTCAAGACCACTTCAACTCCTCAGCAGTCCTGAGGAGCAGCCTAGTCTGCAGCATTTTAATGTGGCTGTTCCTGAAATTCCAAACACAAGCAGTGAACAGCATCTCTAATGTTAGCTTCTACAAAGCTATAAAGAACACAACAAAGAGTTTTGAGCAGCAGAGATAACTTCTGCAGGTCCAATGTTTCACTGGCATTAGCACTGTTATAGGTGGTTCTAATTTTGCATGAAGAAACTGATCTAAGGCAATTTCTCTGTTTCATTAGACTCTTGAAAGCTTCTTTTCATGTTAGATATGAGAGTGAATTACTTTTTCCACCTGTCTTTCAAAAAACATAATAAAGACTATGCAGACAAAAACTGGAAGCAATGAAAGGAGGGAATGAAAACTGTTCCAGTTTGCTTTTTCATAATTTTATAGTGGCAGAGCTTTCCTATCTTGTCTCTGTCTCACTTATTACAGAGCAGAAATAGAGGTTGAATTGCCACAGAGGAACTACACTGTCTGCTTTCTTCTAACACAGAACAGTTTGGAAGGAAGAGTCAGGAGCACATGCAGATACCCCTAACATGCTTCTTTCAAAGAACTCAGGAGGGGCTGTAGCTGGAATGCTGTGCAGGTCCCAGTAAGAAGAGCAATTTGCATGGCTAAAGTTTTAACAGAATGCAGCAGATACACAAGCCCACTTGTCAAGTAAATAATCTGCTGTTTGTTGTCAGAATAAAAATACCATTGTACAAAATGACTAAATTTGGGCTGGCAAATGATCACGTCAGCCTGTACCAGAGGAGAGGATATAATTTTTCAGGAGGAACAATCAACCTAAATTGTGATTTAAAGATAAACAATTTAACTGGGAATAAGTAACCCAGTGAAAAGCAGCAAACCCCAATAAGTTGGTTTTTTCTGTCTTAATTTAGTAGTAATCAGGGCTTTCCTGCTCTGTCCTATTAAATGAAGTGTATGCTCTTAGCCATTCTATTCCACTTAACAATCACAATGCCCTGAAGGAAAACAGTTATTTTCCTTGTTCTTTCCTTGTACATAGTAGTCAATTTCTAACTAAGCATTCCCAGACTGCAGTTCTTACTCTCACATGTGCATCCTATTCCACTT
>NW_008668253.1:10651-14040 GCF_000695815.1 Acanthisitta chloris
TGTCTGTTTCGCAATTTTTCAGTTGCAAACTGACAGCCTTTCCTTGGAATTTAAGCATTGACCCACTAATATTTCTCTGTCCTCTGTCACCCTTACCCTCTTTCTTTACAATAAGCTTTCACTGTGATAGAATAAATATGTTTCCCTAATTAACCAGTTACAATATTGGCACAGATTTTATGTATAAATTCTGTATAGTCCATGGAGGAAGTACTGTTTCAGTTGCAAACTGACAGCCTTTCCTTGGAATTTAAGCATTGACCCACTAATATTTCTCTGTCCTCTGTCACCCTTACCCTCTTTCTTTACAATAAGCTTTCACTGTGATAGAATAAATATGTTTCCCTAATTAACCAGTTACAATATTGGCACAGATTTTATGTATAAATTCTGTATAGTCCATGGAGGAAGTACTGCATTCTTTAGAATTTAAGATGAAAATGTTTCCCAGAACTAGATTAGGCTTATACTTGTCTTGTGATTGTTTCCAAGCCTTCCTGCATTCCAGCTGTTGGGTCCCAGAGCACATCCTCCATCTAGGAATTCAGCTGGAAAAGTTGCAGAGTTCAGCTGGCTGAGTCCAAGGCTGACTTCTTTGGTGACAGGAACTCCTGTGAAGAAGCTAGAAACAAGGTCCTGCCCCTCCTTTCCCTTCAGAGCTGTTTGTAAACTGAGACTTTAGCACTGACCCAATCTGTGCTAGATTGCAGCTGTGCAGCATCTCTGTCTGTGCCTGAGCTTATACCTCTGTGAACCTGATCCAACTCACTGTTTTGACTTCTTGGCTTGGTCTTGGACCCACCTCACTGCTGCAAACTTGCTGATCAGACTCTGGACTCCATCCTGACCCAGACTAGCTGTTATACATCCTGCCCCTTGGTCAGGGACGTCGCTGCTCCCATCTGCAGTACTGTTGTGCTCAGCTCACAGCTCTCCTTTACTTGCAGTGCTGAACTATGCTTCCTGTCTTTTAATGTAGAATTAGATTGAGGATTTCTTCCTGTGAGTTCTACACACTTAAATTTATTTTTGAAAGGACATGCTATCAGTTTATCAGCCAAAATGTCCACTACCTTCAGTATTTCTCTGTGAAACAGAAATTTAGTGAACAGATCTAATAGATCCATCAAAACTTTGTGAAAATAAACTCTCCACTGTAGGTAGCTTTAGTTTAACAAATGAAGATATTATTATTATTATAAGAATCTCAGTCTGGTGATATTTACCTGAGTATTAATGTCAGCTTAATAATTCAGAAAGGAACAGGTGTGAGTCAGTGAAAAAAATTTCTTTCATATCAGACAGATAGGCAGTATGGCTAACCACAACATAGGATTTTTAAGTCTGAGTAGGTTTTTTATTACCTTTTCAGTGTCCAGTTCCCCAATATCTAGAAGTCTTTGTTCTACAATAGGAAAAAAATCATGCCAAATGCTTTCCTGAATCCAAAAAGATTACAGCTGCCTCATTTCAGTTTAGACAATCCTGTATCTCATCAAGTTATCTTATCTGAGAAAGCAGCTTATCAGATATTAGTCTTCTAGAGCTCAGTTCTGCATGTTCATGTACTGTTAAAATGACAGCAATGTTCCTGTATTTCACCCAGTCATGTTTAAGAAATCTTAACCACTTTAATAACACTGGGAGACACTATGAAAAAACAAAGACTCAGAGGTGGAATGAAAAGAGCATGTGTAGAGGCTCGAAAACGAGAACAGCTATGGTTTTTGCAAAGTCAATACCAATATTCTATTGCAGGGTTATACATTAAATAACTTCTTATAGTCCTAATGTACCTAGTATTTAGTAAGTATTTAGCAAGCTCTACCAGGGGAGGTTTAGGTTGGATATTAGGAAGAGATTTTTTACAGAGAGAGCAGTCAGACATTGGAATGTGCTGCCCAGGGGTGGATTAACCATCCCTGGAGGTTTTCAGGAAGAGACTGGATGTGGCACTTAGTGCCATGGTCTAGTAATGATGGTAGGGTAGGGCTTGGTGATCTTTGAGGTCTCTTCCAATCCAGTTGATTCTATGATTCTATGATTCTAATAATGAAAGCTAATTTTGGTGTTGATTTTGGATTTATTACTACTTAGGAATGACTTATGGGTTTGGAAAATATTTGTCGTATACCTTAAAAATCAGTGATGCCTGGGAAATACCAGCTGTTTCTTTGACTTTTTCCACATGCATCTCAAAAAGTAAGTTTTCAGAAAAGATCAAGGTTGGAATTGTCCAAGTGGCTCTAAGGACTGTTCAGTCTGGCCTAAATTGCCCACAATCAATGTCTTAAACCTATCTGACCCATCACTACCATTTCTGAATGTCAGTTATGAGTTTTGATTACTCTCCATCATGGTGCTTAATACTTACTGGAATCTCTCCTGCAACTATCAGATTAATGTCATTGATACGTGGAATTTTTGGAAAAAGCAGTTCAGAATCTTTGCTCCAGAGAAACCATGTTTTAGTTAACACAGAATAATCAATTATGAATCTTGGAAGAAGACAGCTAAACAGAGACAGACAATTATCTAGATGTCTGCATGGACTTCTGAGACATGAGAGATCCAGTTATCATTCCTGGTTAAGCAAGAAATTTTATAGCTGACATTGTATAAATGGAGTTTCTCATCTGCAAAGTGACGACAATAAAACAACAATAATTCTCCAGGTCACAGAGGCAGGAAATTTTGATGCATTAAAGCACTCATTATAGTTGTAAGGGTATTATAAGCAAGAGAGATATTAGCCCCCTGCACCTTGTAAATTATTACATAGGGAGGAAGAACATCGACTGAACTGAGCAATAAAGCTAATTATTGCAATCACAACAAAAATGTCCTTTATTTTTTTTGTGCCTGTCCTTTTGCTTTACAATGCCTACTTTACTCAGAGTTATTTAGATGAGGGGACTGAAAGGGCAATAACATCAGTCCAGATGTGCAAAATAATAAATTAGTCATGATTGAAACCACCTATTGATAAATGAAATTATTGACCAGCAGTGGTTGCCTGACCTGTATCCATCAAAATGTCAAACCATGTAGAGGTAGACAGCAGGTATGCACCCTAGAAAGAATAAAGAATGCATAAATCTCTGAAGCTGTTCCATTCTGCTGCAGGTAATTTTGACATAAGATGCCTTATACTGTTCACTCAAAAAATAATTATTAAAAAAAGCACTAACACATTCCTTATTTGCTTTAAAGTAGATATCATATTAGTTACTAGATAAACTATCGTGTCATTCAATAGAAATTTTTTTTGAGTAAATTTTGGTTCAAAATTCAATTTGAATTGACTTTTTTTCTCTGTAAATGCATTTCATAAATTATTCCTGTAATATTCTACTAACATTTCAAACATTATGTTGGTTTAATCTATA
>NW_008668253.1:14076-15012 GCF_000695815.1 Acanthisitta chloris
TATCTCTAGGTCATCAATGTTAGCTTTCTAACTTCACAAAAAATAAATATTGAAAGCACACTATATAGCCCAAACGTAACTCTTTCCTTGTTGTCTTTTGATAGCTCAAAATACAATTGCCAGAGAATATTTAAAGTCCAGCTTTTTTTCCACATGTTTCTTAACTCTGCAATAGCAAAAGTAGAATTTGTTTCCATCTGCTCTATAAACAGCAAATATTTGCAAAGTTCTTTCATCTGCCATTTTAGAATATAGAATCTTAGGTTTACAAATTTTTCAAGGATGTTGCTGAACTACCAGTGCCTTATATAAGAGACCATGGAAGTCAGCAGAAAAATTTCAATTACCTTCAGTGAAGAAGGGCTCATTGTTACTATCATGTTAACAATCATCCTTGACTCATACTATAATATGTTGAAAGGAAGGTATTCCTCATATTTCTGAGGTTCTTCATTTGGTTAGGTCTGGAATAAGGGAGTTAAACAATAGGAGATCCTTGGAATACCATCACAATTTTAGTTCTACCTACTTTTTGAACATGTTCATCTTCTTGAATTTAGAAATCTGTTTTCATTGGATCAACCTCCCTTTAAAATGAATGTTTTTAAATTCCCACTTATTGTGGTTTAACCCCTGCCAGCAACTGAGTTCTAGGCAACTGCTTGCTCACTTCTGCTTTGCTACCTCCATCCCCAGTGGGATGAGGAGGAGAATCAGAAAAAGGTGGACCCTGTAGGTTGAGATAAAAACTGTTTCCTAACAGAAAAAAAGTATTGCAAAGAAAAAGAGAGACATGAACAACATCCAAGGAAAAAAAAGATGGACAATACAACTGCTCACCATATGCTGACCGATGTCCAGTCCATTCCCCCGCAGGAATCAGCCCCTCCTGGCCAACTGCCCCAGTTTATATATTTAGCATGATGTTCCTCAATA
>NW_008668253.1:15369-25849 GCF_000695815.1 Acanthisitta chloris
TGCCCCAGTTTATATATTGAGCATGATGTTCCTCAATATGGAATACCCTCTGGCCAGGTTGGGTCAAGATATCCTTGCTGTGTTTCCTCTTGGCTTCCTGTGCACCTGTTTGGTGGAACAGCATTGGAAACTGAAGAGTCCTTGACTTAGGGTAAGCACTGCTCAGCAACAACGAAACCATCAGTGTGTTATCAACTCTTTTTCTCCCACTAAATCCATAACACAGCAATTTTCCAGCTACTAGGAAAAAATTAACTCTATCACACCTGAAAGCAGGACAGCACTTGTGAAAGTCTTGTGCATAGAACACTGATTTAATTTTCTGCTTTTATATTTTTAGTTTGATTTAATGATTTTATTTTTTCTACTTTTATATTTTTGCCTGACATTCTTGTCTTGTAAATGTGATAGATGAATGAACAGACACTGAAGAAATCAAATTAATATTAGCTCAACCTGATATTTATAGATATTTTTTTAAAAAATCTTCATTCAAACAAACATTAAATATTGGCCAGTAGAGGTACCATGCACTATGGAAAATGTATTGCTAACTTTACTTCCTAGTGCCTTTGCCAGATTTTTAAACCATGTCCTTTTAACATCAATAATTAGAGACTGAAATTAACTGACAAAATTTGAGTTGCTTAAAAACCATTGTGAGAAGAAATTATGATGTGATTGGGAAAGTTGTATTTATGCTTCTGACTGTGGACCTGTGTAGATCTCTTTCATTCCTTCATGAGTAACTGGACATAAACCCACTCATGTATTTATATTCATGTCTTTGTATTTTGTCGAATCTTTGCTTGCTTTACTTTGTATGAAAATCTCATTATATAGCCCTAGTTAGTCTTCTGCTTATAAATTTGGAGTCATCTAGTCAGGGTGTAGAAGCAACAGAATTAGGCTTAGGTGATCTGTTGCATGCTGTGAATAGCAAATAAGAAACAGTGAATACCCAAACCCAGCAGTTTACAAATAAGCTCCAGTGAAATTTATTCTTTCATATTTTTCAGTGATTACCTCTGAATGTCAAAGATAATTGAAAAAAAACCCTCCAAAACAGCTCAAGGATGATGGAATAACATAATTATAATGGAATACAGAAATTAATAATGGATAATACTGATAGTAAATGCCTCAAACATTCCTAGTTACCTTCTGCAGACCTACAAATCAAAGAGAGTTTCAGTCTGTCACACCCATGCTCTCTGACTGTAGTCCTCTATTTCATCCACTCTGAAGTAACCTGAGTGATAGGCTGGTTTTCAGCTGGTCCCAGTGATAGAGTGGCATATGGCAGAATTTATTAAATCCCATGGGGATTCCTACTTTTACAGAAGTCTTTTTCCAGGAGCTAAGTCTTACACTTCATTACAGGGGACAGAGTTGAACAAAGAGAACAATGTTGTGTGAAAAAGAACCCAAAAAACCCTCTCTAGCAGCAGAAAGGATGAACCTAAGAATGTAGCTAAGGAGGAACAGGAGCAAGAGTAGTCATTGTTTAGCTATGTGTTCAAATCAGAAGCAAAGAAGGGGAAAAATGCCCATAGGGAGAACTTGAGCAGAAATAGATGGGCAGGAAACAAAGTGATAAGAATTAGGACTAAAGCAACAACAAAGAGTGCGAGCAAAAGTAGCAAACTGCATTGTTTTTTATAAACTATTGGCTGAGCAAAACACTAAAAATTATAAAGGATAGGGCATTCTTTCTAATTTGTTCTTTCTAATTTAGGTATAAAATCTACATGAATATGTACAAAGCCCTCACCGCTCCAAGGACCACACAGGTTGCTGATCAGTTTCTTGCTTAAGAGACTGCTTATCTATCTTCCCTCTTTCAGCTGTTGTTCTCTTGAGATTTTCTAGTTTCTGTTTCCCATCTGTAACAGGTCTTCAATTTATAAACCAGGTTATTAAATGTGGAGTAGTTAAAGGCAAATTTCATTCTTTGCAGTACATGAACTGCGTGTTTAAATTTGAAAATAAACTATTGCTCCTGGTCGAAAAAACTTTCTGTTTGAATTAACCACCTTGTAATCTGTAGGAAAAACACAACTATAATTATCAGGCAAACAAATAGACCATATAATATTAATAAACTATTACAGGCATCTCACACATTCTTCACACTTGACTGTCTAAACAAATCAATACAAAGGGAAAGATCTAGTTAAGGCTGGGATAAAAATCTAGTGCTTTATCATTAAAGCAAGTCAAAACATAACAATTCAACTTTATTATGTATAGTGTGGTTCATACAGATTGCATCCCAAAGGCTTTACAGAGGGAGATAATACTCTTCCAGAGTAAGATAACAATAACAACAATAGAAAGAGAGAAATGATATCCACAGTCACATCCCTCTATTGGAGGTGTAAATTGAAACTAGCACTACTGAAATCAATATGCTTTACACTGACACAGAATTGCTGAGAGATTAGAATCAGGCCCTGGTTAGGTTAGCAAAGAAACTATGTCTTTTCAGCTGAGAATTGCAATGAAATGATAAGTCAATGAAGGAAAGGCACAGCATGGTGGTTTTCAGATAGCATGAAACTTGAGTGAGGAAAGAAAACATAAAGAAGCAGCAGAGCAATATGGATGAAGTCTATAAGTTTTTTGAAATTCAATGGGAACACATGGAAATTCTACATAAAACAATTATTGGAAGGATATATGTGATTGTTCTCACTATCATGCTGTGGGACTCAATGGAAGTTTTTCATCAGCTTTGGAATTACACTCTGTAACACAAACTAGAGATGTGTTGCTGTAGCAGAGTGCTCAAGGCAGAGGAAAAGGAAATAAAAAACTGATTTATATTGATTTATGCATAAACAAGACAAAATTAGAGAGGCACAAGATATAAAACTTTTTCAGGACATAAGAGCAACAGTAAACTCAATTCTGTGGGGTTTCTTCATCAAAAAACAGCAAACAATCAAAAGCAAAAATATTTTTAGTGATTCCCAAAGTACCAGGGTGATTTTTAAAGGTTGGAGGTAGAAGTAGCACCACCTTCTCTTAGCAGCTGGCAGGTTTCTTGATAGCAAACACATATACTGTTATGTAGTCCTCTATTCTGATGTGGCCACCAGAAGGTATCCATCAGGCCCGGCGCATGATTCTGCTTCACCACGCTGTATTCAGACATTCAAATACAAAACACACACAAACACGAGGGCCCCTGCCACATCCACACAGCCCATCACTCACAGCCTACCACATACACCCACACACCCCCACCCCAAATAAAATTTGTAGTTACCTACAGAATAATATGAACATTTTAAAGTGTGTCCTTCTGGAGGTATGACACAAGTGAAATATGTCTAAGAAGCACCTCCTTAAACAGGAGAGAGAAATTTCAAAACTTGTATATATTTAAGAATCATTCTTTCTCTTTTTTTTTGGGTTGCTTTTTTTTTATTTGGCAATGATGACTTTGGCAGTATCTGGTTTATAATTTCAGGTCAGTCAATTATTCCAATAGCTCTCGGACAAGGAAAAAACCCGTTATCAAATGACAATGAAGTTCTTCATAATTTTTATTTTCAGAAGTTCATGTTGGGGTATTTCTTTTCTTAAAAATGCTTGAAAGTAGTATCTTTTTTGTAAAAAAAATTTTAACAGTTGTCTCTTTCACTTTTTGAAGGTGGAAAGGACACTCTAAGGGAGTCTTAAAAGTTAACAACTAACCATCATGCTTTTTGCACAGTATCTGCCTTTCTAGCAGTGTGCTAAGCCTGTCTCTGATTATGATTCTAAACAGTCTCATCAGCATTCCCTTAAGAATGCATAGCCTTGTTGAAGAGACCAATGCATGTACAAAATCAGACAATCAGGTGTGACTGTGAAGACTACAAGGCCACTACACAGACAAAGGAAAGCCTAATAGGAAGAGCTATCTACATGTCTCTAGGGTGTGCCATTAAGCACCACACTTCACTTGGCTCCCATAGGGGTTGTGATACCTCAAGCTGTGCAGGGGTAATCTGTGTTGTGTTTTACCCAATTTATGCTGCTCGTGTGAAGTTAGGGATACTATAGGTATCGAATCTTTTATTCCTTGTCCACCATGGGGCATTAATCAAGTGAAGATGACCTCTATGCCCAGCTCAGGGAATTCTCCTGGCAGCCCCCAGGCACCTTGCAGAGAAAGCATTAATGTGACAAACCTTTGCCAACATTTGGCACCTTGATATTGTTGTTGAGCCTGTTTTCTTATGTAGATGGTATTGTCAGCTTCCCTGATGGAGCTGGAGAAGCTATTTAATTTCACTGCATAAGGGAGAGAGAAATCCATTAGCGTTTGTAGTCTGTCAGTGAAGATTGTGTCACTAGCTAGTAGAAACTGCAAATGTGCCAGATTGCTCAGCAGAAACTGGAGTGGCAGGAGACTGCAGGTAATAGGGTAGCATGAAATTTATCCTCTCAATTTCTCACAAAAATTTGCTTCCTTCCAGGAAAACTCACAAAAGGCTCACACTTCTCCACAGCAATCATTGAAAACATAGGAAAAGGTTATGCTGAAATAGTGCAAAATACAATGCTTGAACTAGATTCTCAAAGGAAAATTAGGCAGCAAACTACGTTTTTAAAAGCCAAAATGCCCAATATGTCAAAACGTTGAAAGGGGCTGCTCTCCTAAGGACCTGCATTGCTGCTGAACTGTGTAGCACCTAAAAGCTGCATCACATTGTATTCTAGCAGAATGTACAAAGCAGGTACTTCCCTGCTAGTCAGCTAGTAGTACTACTGAGGGAACATCAGATGATGTATGAAGAACAATTTGTTTTGCCCAGCTCATTTTGTTCATATGAGAGCAAAATTATAGCCTTTCCATATATGACATGAAGGCAGGATTTCAGCTGGACTCTTCCATTTTTTTTCAAGAAAGATCTTTAAAAATTAGGCAGCTGGAATCCCAGGCTAGATGTCTTTTTCTATTTCTTCCCTAGTGAAAGAATTTTGCTTTATGCAACATTTTCTAAGTATTCAATAGGTAGGGTAGTGTTAGAAAAGAAACACCAGCTGCCAAACATGGCAGCATTCATGTGGGAGAGTCAGGTTCAGATCTTTTCTCTGATGATCATTCAGTCAGGTACAGAAAGCAAAGCAGCTTCAGTGGGGAAAAGTGACAGAGACCTGCCTGACAGTATTTTAATAGTCCTGCTGAGAAAACGTTTTCCTCACTGATGGGAGAGCAGAAATACGTACTGCAGATTGGCAAAGATGAAAGTACAACCAGTTTCCTTTGTTTCAGATGACTGTACTAGCCATTGAAATGCATGGTAAAAGGCCACCAGGACTCTGGTACTGACAGGACACTAACTCTGTGACGATGCTCCTCACTGTGAATCCTAAACATGAGAGGTATTCCTCTATCCCCTGCTAGGCAATCTTTCCCTTTGGGGATGACGGCAAAGTACTTCCTAGAATTTCCTCAGCATTTCTCACAGGACATGCTTTTATCTGCTGGACACATTGTCAGTCAGTTCCTAATCATATTTGTGCATGTGCAGAAAGCACAGACCATGCAGTCAGACCAATTACTGTGTGTGATGTATCTCTTTCCACTGTGTCCAACACCAGTTTATCGCCTCTGAATTTCAGCCATTCTGAGCTGCTTTAGAGTTTGAAAGCCATACAAGACTTTCTAAATACAGGGTGCCCAACACTATCTGCTCATCGGCAAATCTAAAAGTTTGTCATTGTAGTGCTAAACATTTGTTCCTTCAATTGTTCTTGCAAACTGAAGTCTTAGTAGCCCATAATTAAATTCTTGGCATTTCAAGACATACTTCACTGGGTTATTTCATAAGTTATACCTCTTTCTCCATGAGAGGAAAGTTTAGATCCCAGGAAATGTAATTTTAAAATGTGCTTCTCATGTTGATGTTATCTCACAGTGAGCATTTCAGTAACATTCCTCAGTATGGAAAGATGAATTTCACTTTTACAATAGAATATAATATTTGATTATTTGATTACTGCAGCTCTTGCACTTGTCTACCAGCCCACTAATGAAAATGAGAATATATTTATTTGATGATCTGTAAGGTCCATTCCAACCCTTAAATTCTATGATTCGATGATTCTATGATTTAGTACACATATGTGAAGTGACATTAGGATGGTAACATTACTAGGCATTTTGTCTAAATGTAAGGACTCAGAAAATAATGGTGGCGGTAATCTACAGCTGGTAAATCAGAATGTCTTTAATGTGTCCTAAATTTGCTGCAGACTTCCTTGTCCCAAAGTGCATAACTTTTTTTTTCTGATTTTAATACATTATCTTCACTGTTTTAGCTAGCACTGCCAAATCAGTTCTGCCAAACCTGATGTTAATTATAACTTAATTAACCTACCTGTTGATATGCATATACATACTTTCTCCTCCATTTTTTCTCCCTCTTACAGACATACTGTAAGGGACCTTTAAGGGATGTTTGCTTTGACATTGCCTGGCTTTGACAGCCTGTTCTGTGGTAGCAGCCTGCAGTTGCAAGGATTTGGTAAACATCAAGGTAACAGCCTCAAGCCACAGCCAACGAACTCTGCACACTGAGCAGCAACAGCACCTCAGGTAAGACCCAATCCTGGGCAGCCCCTCAACAGCCTGTTCACAAGCAGAACAGGACAAATTAGCACGTGTCTATCATGTGGTGCTGGTGCCTGCATGGTGAATGTGGCAGTGCAGTGGTTTCCCACCCTGGGTAGAAGTGCTGCACACCCATCATAAAGCACCCCACTCCAGGACAGGTCATTTAATGAGATCCTTCAGAGTTCCCACCACCACTGAGGAGGACACAGACTACTGGGGTGCCACTGGATCCATGGTGGTGACTATTCTTCTCACTTTTCTTCTTTCCTCCTGTTTGCTTCTCTCTTTTTATGTCAATAAAGAAAGTTACCATTTTGGCCACCAACATCTGACCTTATTTGCATCTTAGTCTCATCACAGGTGTATGTTAGATCTTTTCTCCCTCCACAATTGTGCATCAAGACACATACATAAAAAAAATTAAACACATACATAAGCTTTACACATGGAATTTTTCTGCTAGTGGATGGAAGTATTATTCCATACTAATGGCAAGCAGCCAGTACAAGTCACTCTCTACATGATGCATCCTACTAGCAACTCTGGCATGCTATATGTCCCTCATGATAGATCAGTTCTGATTTGTCCTGTCTGAGATGTGTTCAGGGTCAATCTCTTCTCCACAAGCATTACACAGAATTCCCTTGTTCTGCTGGAGAAGCCCCAGTGTGATGGTACAGAACTGCTTAAACCCAGGCGTTTTAATTTACATTATCAATACATAGATTAACGCACAAAAGACACCCTTTCAATGTTTTCTTTTGCTCACATTTCTATTTTGTCTTCATGCTATTGAGATGACCTCTCGACCTTCTCCTAAATGTGAGTCCTAGTTTTATTGAGGTTAATCTCTTCAGTCTTCTCTGAGAGTTCAGAAATGTTCTTTTCAGTCACAACAGTTTTCTTTTTCCAACAAAAACAAAACTAGCCTCTTCCCCCTCTTTCTAGGTGGAATTTTGGATTACCTCCGTGCATCCAATACTGAAAGTAGGATTAGTAGTTCTTTTCTGCTGTGGATTGACCAACAATTAGTACATTGGAAAATTAAAGAGATTCACATTCTGGTAAATATAATAGCTGTCTCAAGCTAAATCTAAGTGTGTGTGGATGCCGAAGCACAGCCTCGATGCTGCTTTAAATACCTAAGTCCAAGCTCAAGTTTTCCAAGACCTTTTAATGTGATGCATACTCTGGAGACATCTATGTTTTTCCTGTAGATAAACCAAGTGTTTACTTGTGGTATGTTCACTTGAATTTTCACAGTGCTTCACAGCATGGTGACTGTCATTTCTCTTGGTGCCAACAAATTAGGCACTTTTTTATTGCCTCAGAGATGGCTCAGTGTGGTAAGCATTCTCACACAAATCCATCTGAGCCCTGCACAAACAATTTGTATAATCCACACAGTTCAGTTACGGCGTTTACTGATTAAATGGCTACAGAAGACACCCTGAGATTGCTCACATCTTCAAACAAAAAGAGAATAAAGCAATTATACTGCCTCTCTCTTACACTCAGCAAGTGAAATTGAGAAGAAGCTGTTCTAATCATTAGGAGATTATATAAACTGGATACAGAAACATTAGTGCTCTAAAGAAGGCTGCAACAGCCATAGTATATTTATTGGGTGCCTTAATCTGGAGATGTGAGTTACAAGTTCTTGCTATTTCGTCTTTTCAATGTCAAGCTCTATACTGTCCTTGCTAAGAAAGTTTTCCTCTACTAGACCTCCCAGTTTCATTTGCCCAACTAACAATTGTCTGCATCTGCTCACCTCTTCTGACATCCACAGCCTCGTTATTCTGGCAATCTTTTGCTTTTCTGACTAGAGCTGACTACCCATTTTTTTCCGTGTCATTGATTATCTCACTATTTAAAACATCATCATAAATAATTAGCTAAACTGGGACATAGATATTTGAAGCTAGTTTTAATACCAAGACAATGCTTCCATCCATATGGACTCTGTAGGTGTCTCTATTCAACTGGTGTCCCATTATTTAATTTGGGTTCTTCAGTTGCTCATCCATGTATAAAAATGCTTGTTCTGAATAGTTGAGTGGAAATCTTCCCCTACTGTAGACAGTAATTATGTCTAGCTGAATAGTCATGCAAATTCTCCTTAAATCCTCTGAAGAAACCTCATATGGTATAATAGCCTGGGCCTATATGAAACTTCATCTGTCATGATGGTTATATTTTTTTTATTTGCCTAAATATAGGAGTTAGAAACACCAGAAAGTTAAAGATACTGATTTGATGAATCCCTTTAAAAAAATTCTCACTGTACAGTGAGAAATTCTAGTCAAGAGACCACACAGAAGAAAGGAAAACCCAGGAATTAGGATAGTATCTGGGAATGGTGTGCATGTGTGGAATTTACATCTGCAGTCCCTAGATGGTTCATGTAATTCTTTTCTGCTAAAACATCACTGGATAAAATAAAAATGGGATGAGAAATATCCCCTAGAAGAATCAACATGAAGAAAGCAAAAGATATAACAAGCATGTTGTGTGAAAGAATTAGGAGAGCATAATGCAGATGTCTAGATACAGCTCACTGTCGCATGGTTGGAATTCCTGTGTTAAAGAATAAAGGAAGAAAACTGTTTTAATAGATTTCTTTCTGCTTGCACAGGATAATGGGATAAATTATAAAAGGATGAACAGAAATAAGAGTCCTGTCACACTGGAACAAGGTCTAATATGATATTCTCTGTCAGACAAATTACAATACAGTCCTGTTATTTTCTTTCTGTTAGGGAGAGGAGGTCTGGAATGAAAGTGTTTGTGGGAGTGTCTGATAATGCAAGACACTCTTAACCTTGAAACTTTTCCGAATAATTTGCTTTTCACTCTTGACTGCTCAACATTAGTGCAGTACAATTATGAAGATGTAAACATCACAAGGACACATGGCACACAGCCTGTCACAATGAGTTAAACTTAAGTATTCGATTCCCTGAGCAACCATGGAGAGAGAATGAGCCTCCTCATCAGGAATTCCACTGTGTCAGTTTAAGGGGAGGTGAGGGTGGGAGGAGTTGATCCATCAAGCTCAGACAAGACCCAGCCAACCTTCGGTTTTCTACTTTCATTCAGGCAGTAGAAGCAGATCATAAATGGACCTGTCAGGTCCACAGTCAAATGAACTTCGCTAAGAGAGAGCCTGGAAGATACTTCAACCTGTACCTAAATACTCTTGAAATACCCTATTTTCCCCCTCCAGCACAAATGTTGCAATTTGCTTGTTTTAAATCACTATAAATCACAGAAAGAGTAAATTGGCTGGAGAATGGAGCGTTTAATTATTTTGTTTTCACACCATTAGCAAATTTTAGGAGAGGTATACTGCAAGTTTGATGGACCACTAAGCTGCATCCATTCAGGGTCCTTCAATTATCATATTGACCTTGCTCTTCCTTTTTCGTGAACCACCAAAGGATTTTTAACTGAAGAAAGAGGTGCTACTGATTAGTAAATTAAATTTGGAGTTTTAGTAATATTTCTGTATTATTATAATTTAATAATTCATAAAGTGAGCACTTTGCTGAATATATTTAAACACTTAGAACCAGTCCTAGAGATTTTGGGTAATTCTTTTAATCTTGTACTTAATTAATTAGCAAATATATTATGTTTTCAAATATCTATGGAAAAAAGGCCCTTTCTTACTACATTTTGGAAACATTAAGGACTCAATAAATACAGTGTTATGAAAATCACACATTAGCAAAACTAGAAAACCTGTTGGGGGGATGATATTATTTTTTCTTTACTGTTTTTCCAATGCTTTTCCCCATCTAGATTATTTTACCCTAGCATAAACACCCTCCTTCTTTAGCACTCCGTTTGTCTCTTTCC
>NW_008668253.1:25887-32874 GCF_000695815.1 Acanthisitta chloris
TTATATATTGTCAGTGTATACATATCCTGGATAGCTATACTTTCAAATTATCATATTGCCTGAGCTACCCAACCCTCAAAACAACAATAAATCTTGCGTAAACATGCCATTCAAATATGCAGTCATATGGTAAGTATCTTTGTAATGTAATCTGAAATTTTATGTTGCATCTACTATTACAGTTGCTCTGATATTTATCTTGACATATAATGTAAAGTAATATTGCAAACTATAATTATCAAAATTCAGCCATAATTTCTGAATAAAAGGGTGTTTACTTCCTTAGTGTAATAATTTACAAGATTATCACACTACTGTTTGGAGATATGACAAAATGTCACAACAAAGTTTCTCAAAATAGCAAGTAATCATACCTAAGAAGGACTGTGTTCCTCCACAAATTTAAGAGGAGAGGAGAGAAAAGGAGAGAAGAAGAAAAAAGAGGAGAGGAGAGAAAAGGAGAGAAGAAGAAAAAAGAGGAGAGGAGAGAAAAGGAGAGAAGAAGAAAAAAGAGGAGAGGAGAGAAAAGGAGAGAAGAAGAAAAAAGAGGAGAGGAGAGAAAAGGAGAGAAGAAGAAAAAAGAGGAGAGGAGAGAAAAGGAGAGAAGAAGAAAAAAGAGGAGAGGAGAGAAAAGGAGAGTCTTTCTTTATCTATGAACAGCAGAGAAATAGAAGTTAACCCTCTGAGTAGGTCTACTTTTGTTTTAATTGACTGACATACACATAGCTGTTTTCTGAAGAAAAAAAATAGTTACAGTGGGTTGTGAAAATTGTCTGTTACCTTAGCTTGATTGCTTGCAATTAGAATATGGAGTGTATTTTTCTGTCAGAGTGAAGTTTCATCTCAAAAAAGACTGGGTTGTTAAAAAAAAAATATTGCAAGCTCGGACATCTTGGGTCCATCAAGTTTATGTTCACTGCTAGGTAAATTACCAAAGGGACATAGTTTTCCATCCTGTGGAAGTGGTTGGATCTCCGTGCCATGGCACAGTACTTCTAAGGTCACCAGATCTGCAATGGAGCTAACGGGTGTAGGGAGAAGTCCAGGGTCATCCATAGAGCAGATACACGGAACAAGTTGCCAAATAGATCTGCAGTGAATCTAGGGAACATAGAAGGGCCAAAAAATATGTCTGAGTCTGAGAGGTTCATGTGACAGCCTTTGTATTTCATGCATGGTGATAGGGTAGAAGAGCAAGGAAGAAGAAAATGCTGATGCATGGTGAAATTGGCCTGTCACTTTCAAAGCATGTCATCCAGGAGATTGAAGACAAAATCAATTTTGCCAAAAAGCAGTAGAGCCTGGGGAGCCCGTTACTGCCTGGAAACTTCCTTTTCTGGTGGGTTTATGCAAGATTTTATCAGTCCTTCTATCCATGAGGAACTATAATTCTGGGCTTTTCATCCTATGGGAATTTTAAAAAAGCTCCTCTTTATCCCTTATGAACTGGACATTGCCTTCTTCAGTCACCATGAAATGATTGCTATATGGTTATGTTGGTTCTGCCATATTTTATCTTCCCCAGCAATTTTTCTTATAGAGACAGGGAAAAAAATGGTTATTTTCCAGCAAATTACTGATGTTGAGTGGCAAAAAAATGCATGTGAATTTTATCATTAAAGATTAACTATTTTTTAACTGTGATTTTTTGCATAAATTCATTTGTAGAACATTGAGTCATATATGTATGTGGAACAAAACTAAACTTTAGCTGCTGTACTCTGTGATAATTTTCTAAATGGCCTGTCTTTCAGGTCTGATGTACTTAAAACTATTACTGCCCTTCTTTGTGCTTTGCTGCTATGCTGTTGGTTTTTTAAACACTTGCTTTACTATTGCTACCTCCTGCTCTGGCCTACCTTGGTGATGAACAGATGAGCACAGTGGAAATACAACAAGCACAGGCATTACAAATATTCCATTTTCCAGAGCTCATGGAGGTTGAATTGTTATTTGCAAATACTTAGTGGCATCAAAATTAACTGCATTTTTAGGAACAGTTTTCCTTATCCCAAACATCAGTTGCTTCAGATTTTAATGGAAAGTATGTCCTTCTTTGAGATTCTAATGTGAAAATTATTTGTTTTGTTTTTGATTCTGCATCAGTCGGTATAGTAAGGACACTCACTGTTTAATGTCTTAAAACAAAATGTGTGCAATCACTTCTATTTAATATTTACTTAAGTTTGATGAACTTTTTATTCACAGCCCATAACATGTAATGGGGTGCTTGGCACTACCACAGCGTGCTTTTACTCTTATTTTAGGCTTATCATCATTTTCTGGAATGGTATGCTTTGATGTTTCCCAGCCAAAACATCATCTATGCAAACTGCATTAAAATTCTTACAAAATCAGTGAATTGCAAAAATAGATTTTGAATTAACAGTTACAAAAATTAACAAAAATATTGGTGAAAGAAAAATAAGCAAATCTCAAAATAATGTAATCTAATTCTCCACCTTTTTTCCTATGACTCATCACTGTTCAGCTAAACACTTTGACCAGGAATTTGAGACATCTCACATTGAGAGCCTTGCAGAGCCTTCCTACACTCCAGCAGATCAACACTCCTGCCCAACTTAGTGTTGTCTGCAAACTGACTGAGAGTGCACTCGATCACCTTGTCCAAATCATCTGTAAAGATATTGAACATGGCTGGCTCCAATTCTGAGCCTTGGGGAGCCCCAAGGACTGGAGAACATGGAATACTATCTTCTGTGGGTGGGAGTCCACAGTGGAGCAGGGAAACAGGGTGATGAGGAAGCAGTGGCAGAGAAGTGTGGTGAACTGATCACAATTCCCATTCCTCATTTACCTGTGTCACAGGAGGGGAGGAGGTAGAGAACCCAGGAGCGAAGTTGAGCCTAGGAAAAAGGGAGGGGTTGGGTGAAGGTGTTTTTAAGATCTGTTTTTACTTCTGATTATCCTGCTCTGATTTGAACAATAATAAATTAAATTATTTTTTCCTGAGATGAGTCTGTTTAGCTTGTGACTGTAGTGTCAACCCCCAATTCTTTTGTGTGTTTCTTTCCCCTGTCTAGCTGAGAAGGAGGAAGTAATAGAGGACATTGGTGGGCACCTGGTGTCCAGCCAGGGTCAACCCAGCGATAAAAAGGCATAGACAAAAATGCCCTTTTTAATGTATTAAATTCAACACATAAACTGGTTTAAGTGGCTCAGAGTTGTACCATTCTTGAAGACAGGACGCAAACAATACTTTTTAATAACTTGCGTTCTTTGATGCTGTCCTCTATATTTCAAATTTTATGCTTATTTTTTACACTCCTTGCCTCCCTCCCCCATGCCAAATGGAGCAAAAAGTACCCTGAAGATATATAAGAAACCACAAAAACATATTTAGTCTTGAAGTAATCTGAAAAAAATCTGTACGTGGTTCCAGCAGAGCAGTTTCCAAGCCAGAACTTCACTAGTAGATATATTTAATTTAACTAATGAAATATACTGCGGTCATATTATTTTTACTGAAATAACTGTGTGCTGCTCAATTCCACTGCCTCTCTGGCATATCCTTTCCACTTCATGTATAAAAGCTGTTGGTATAAATTCTTCTAATGTCTGTTTATTCCTAAATTCAATGATTTTAACCCCTCCCATCTAGTTCAAACCTAAAAGCCTAATTTTCAATTAACGCAAACCAGTCATGTCATCTTTTAATCATCAGGAGCCTATTCCTGGTAAGGTGGTTTGGTTAAAGGTCAAACCCCTCAATGCCAGTTAAAATAAAAATGTGTAATCAGAACCAAAGTATAATTTTGAGGTTCTGACTGCTTTGGGATTATCTCATACTTATGATATACTGATTTTACCCTCAGTGAAAAAAATCAAAGGGAAATACTTTTGTAATTCATAGGGCAGATAGCATTTGGTCTGGATACTGTCATGGTAGAGTGACAGCTCTTGTTCTGCAGCTGCCAAGACCTAATTATACTGCCAGGGCCCTGAACAAGAAATCACACAGCTGTGTGGAATTAGGAAGACTCAAAATGTACCCCACATAGATCTGAAGGCTTGTGTGGATATCAAGGATTGATCATTGAAATTTTCTATTTGTGTTGAAGAAGGGATAAGGTAAGGAGAATGTCTCTGAGTGCATATAGTATCATTACTGACTTCAGAAGTGACAAATCAGTGACAGAAGTGACAAATGTGCCTAAACTCTCAAGGTAGGAGCCACCCAGATCCAGGTTAGACCAGTGGTCAAAGGAGCTTGCAGTGCTCTCAAGTTACATTCCTAAAAGAAAGTCTTTTATACAGTGACATTGTAATGTAGAGTATATGAAGAGTGTGCAATGGGAAGACACAGATCAGAGGCAGAGACTCCCTGCTTTTCAGAGGTGTCACTGAGCTGCAGGATGTCATAAGGTTCCTTATTCTTCATTTACTCGCTGTCCTTCCCACACTGCACAGGTTGAAATAGGCAGAGCATGCTTTTCAAAACTGAAATCATGGGTATAAGCTCCAGAGAGTAAGGACTTTTTCTCTCATTTGTTAGATCAATAAATGTATGCTAACCAGCAGGAGGCAAAAGATCACCTGCTTTCAGAAGGACTCGTCAGCATGGACATCACTGTGTATAAATCTTGCTGCATGGCTTTCAGATTGAAACTGTTGTCATGTCTAATCAGTTCAAAATGAAGGGAGGGAGTTTGCATCAATATACTTGCATATCCTAATGTTAAACAGAGGAGGCTGAATCCAGACAGCCATCTCTTGAGTCAGAAGGAAAAAAAGAACATGCTTTGTTTTTATTTGAAGCAAAGCTATGCAAGTGAATTGTGCTAGGTCTTTTCTGTGTATAATTTCTTACACTTAGAAAAGAATTTTGCTATGTAGTCCAGATGGGCGTACAGGTAGAAGCTACAATTTTTCATTTTACACTTCATTGATCTGGGACTTTATCATATTTTTTAAATAACTGGCTTCAAGCTGAATTAGTTGTTTTCTTTCCTCTACAGTTGAGTATTACAGATGCTTCACTAATAAAGCTTTGCTATGTATATTATTTTGATAGTCCTCCAATACTTGACTAAATGCTTTATTTGAAAGGGGTTTGTGGTTTTAGATATCAAACAATCTAGGAGGAAATGGCCTTTATACAGTTTCCGGATTGATTACAAATATTTTGTTATCTGGAAGGTCTTTCTTTTGCCAGGAAGCTCTTCCTCTCTGCTTATCTTTATTTGAGGGTTGAAACCAAACCCCATAGACATTGCTGCTTTCCAAAAATAGATTCCTGCTCTTAGCTTTTTCTTCCCAGGAGGAATATGTGTTCCCAGGAAGAAAGCACGGGAGAAGATTGTTATTGCAAAAGCATTATAAATGCTACTGACTCTGGCCCAGTTTCTCTCTAGTCCAGTTAGTTCACTCAATGAAGGGTGTCTTGTTCTTTAAATATAGTCAGACACAGACAAAATTGCCAAACTAGCCATGGCTTATGTCAGTGCTTTTCTGCCACTGTTCACTAACAATGTAACAGTAGCTGAGACCAGATGCTCAAATAAACAAGTGGCAAGGAAGAGCTCATATATTATTTCAAACTTGATTAGTTTACATTTATCTTCTTGCTAAAATCCTTTGGGCTTTATCTGCTTGTATCTAAATGAAGAAAAAGGAATTGACTGAGAGAACGAGGCTTTGGGAGGTGGCTTAGTTTAAAATCATAATTACTGCCAATACCGACTTCATATTGCTTAGTTAAGATTAATTTGCTTTTCCTGAGGCCATTTACATTACAGGCTTAATTCTGATATTAAGTTTCTCTCAAAACGTGTCCTAGTTTGCAGAAGTGACCCTATAAATTACTCAAATTCAGGATGCTTCTTTGTGTTTGCATTTATCTCACTATCAAATTTCATCCAGGTAAAGATGTCCATTTCAAATCACAAACAGCTTTCCTCCAGTGTTTGAAGTGTTAAATCTATTAACAAGAATGCTTGGGTAATACTGAAAACATGGGGATAAACTTCTTTTCTGGATAAAACTTTCTGAATTGTAAGACAGTTACCTCAGCTTAATTTACAAAAGAAAACATTATTTACCCTGAGGCCTAAATAACTTAATTTTCTGATTCTAGGCAGATTGCATATTTAATTAGAATAGTATAGAATTAATCAATAAGTTGAAATGTAATGCTTGATTGAGTAACAAGATTCTGTCTAAAAATTTACAGTATGTGAAAATTCTCTTGACTCTATGTAGCCGCTTTACCTGAAGAGCTCTCAGATTACCAAGTTGCTTTTCAAATGAGTGAGTTTCGATTTTCGTTATGATTTTCTGTATTTTGCTTAGGATCAGGGAGGCAGGTCCAAACTTAGTAGTTTCGATTTTCGTTAGGATTTTCTGTATTTTGCTCAGGATCAGGGAGGCAGGTCCAAACTTAGCAACTGTCATATAGTGAGGCTATTTCGCTGATTTGATGCCTGGATTTGACCTCACTATAGGATGTCCTTCAATGTCTAAATCAGATTTTGATATTCAGAAATTTCTAAGTATTTAAATGGAAGCTTAATGTCTTTTGTTGTTATCACTCGCTCAATGATGTAACAATTGAAGGTTGCATAATTCCCAATATATTTATTTATTCATGCACAACCTTTTACATTTGCATATAAGGGTTTTAAATTTTAAAAGAAGAGCTAGCATTGTTTTGGGGATCAATATATTATTTGATACCCACTTATTCTGACTTCTTTCTAATTAGAATATACTTTGCTTTTTTTCACATACACCTTTATCTTGAACCTAGGAATTGGACACATACCCAGTTTACATGGATTGATACAAGGTGAAGTGAGGAATCTGTCATTCCTGACATATGTTTTTCTTTATCATAAGAAAGATCAAATTTTGTATTGGTTTGATTTTTTTTGTTGCTTTTTATCTATGAGCACCTTCTCTTCTTTTGGTGATAAGTCAAATTTTTTTTCAGTCTATTTTTATTTTTCTGGTCAAAAATCATTCTAT
>NW_008668254.1:0-2085 GCF_000695815.1 Acanthisitta chloris
TTCTGCCCCGTGCTGCAGGTGTTCTTCCCGTTCAGCATCCAGCTGTACCCGCGCGAGTTCCCCGGGCACGACCCCCGCGACTGCCCCCGCGACGTGGGCAAGGCGGCGGCGCTGCGCCTGGGCTGCATCAACGCCGAGTACCCCGACTCGTTCCTACCGCGAGGCTCGCTTCTCCCAGACCAAGCACCACTGGTGGTGGAAGCTGCACTTCGTCTGGGAGCGCGTGCGGGCGCTGCGGGAGCACTCGGGGCCCGTCCTGTTCCTCGAGGAGGATCATTACTTGGCCCCCGACTTCTACCACGTCCTCAAGAAGCTGTGGGCGCTGCGGGAGAGGGAGTGCCCCGAGTGCCAGGTGGTGTCCCTGGGCACATACAGCCCCGTCCGCGGGGGCTTCGCCGGCCGCGCCGACAAGGTGGAGATGAAGACGTGGAAGTCCACGGAGCACAACATGGGCATGGCCTTCGGCAGAGACACCTACCAGAAGCTCATCGAGTGCACGGATGCCTTCTGCACCTACGATGACTACAACTGGGACTGGACTCTGCAGCACTTGACTGTGTCTTGTCTTCCAAAGTTCTGGAAAGTGCTGGTTCCCGAGATCCCCAGGATTTTTCACACGGGGGACTGTGGCATGCACCACAAGAAATCCTGCAGACCGTCCACCCAGAGTGCCAAAATCGACTCTCTCTTGAACAGCAACCAACAGTACCTGTTCCCCGAAACCATGAGTGTCAGTAAAAGGTACTCCATGGCTCCCCTGTCCCCTCACGTGAAGAACGGAGGGTGGGGAGACATCAGGGACCACGAGCTCTGTAAGAGCTACCGCAGACTCCAGTGAGGATCCTCCTCAAAGCCTTCTTTTTTCTCTCTTGACTTGTTCCATTCTGTCTTTTACAGGCACACACGTGTATAAACAGCATTTATGAGTTGGTTTCTGCTTTAATATGAATAAACATTCTTGTTCAAGGTGTCCCAAAATAGTCATCTTTCATGTTTGGAAACTGCAGCCCCTACGCAAAAAGTGACCTGCTGCTGTGTCTGCTGGGAGGAGCAGGAGGAGGAGGAAGAGAATACTTCTAAGTGCATCTTTTTTGGTGCTTCAGGGCTCTGGTGTTGCCTGTGACCCCAGGGAGGGCCTTCACGCACTGTCCCACCCGGTGTCACCCCATGCCTGATGCCTGTGTCCTGCTTTGGTTGCGATGTGTTGATGAATATATGAAGGATAAAAGAATCAAGTCATTGTTTTTACTACAATGTAGATAAATATATGATTTTTTTAGTTCTGCTGAAATAAAAATCCAGTTGTTTTGTAATCCTAGAGCAGTTCTTGATTTGTCACCGGAAGGATGATGTCATCTCATGTTCCTAAAAAGTTGGGATGGGGTGGGGAGTGAGTTTGGTGTCTTTAATCCCAAGACCTGGACATGTGCCATCAGCCCTCCTAGCATGGTGCACTTAATTCCATTAAACTTCTAATAATCCTCACTAATTCAGGCAGAAAAGAATAACAAATTGGTGGCAAAACACCTTTTTGGATCCAAAATCAAAAGTTGCTTTCAAATTAGTTCTCTCTGTACAAAATCCTGCTGTGTGCTGGGAACGGGCTGCGCTGGAGATACAGAGACATTCCTTAACAGCAAGTGTGTCCTTGCCTGAGTTACCTGCAACCCTGTCGCGGCACTCCCTGGTAGCAGCAGCACCTAAGCAGCTTTTTGTAGGCAGAGAAGGATGTTAGACAAAGAAAATGCCTTTTTCCCCCCCAGGAGTTATTTAACTGCTGTAATTTTGCAATGTACTTGCTCTGTGTTCAGCTTCACCAGGTCAGGGCTGGTGCTGAAGCTGTGTCAGTGCCTCAGCTCTCCAACACCTCCCACGAGGAGCTGATGGGGGTTAAACTTCACTCAGCAGAGCACTCACCCTCCTCTAGCTGCACGTGCTGCCAGGGAGGCCAGGGCAGATGTTTCGGGCAGCTGTGGACTCAGTAACACTCACCATGCACAACTGTGATGGTAATTCCAGAGCAGCCCTGAAACAAAGCAAACTTAACCTCTTGTGTCTTGTAGAGGGAACCAGAAGTTGGTTCAG
>NW_008668254.1:2109-3625 GCF_000695815.1 Acanthisitta chloris
CTTGTTAGCTCTCATGTTTTGGTTATTGTGCTTTGGAGAGGAGAACCACGAGCTGAAACTCGAGGGAAACTGTGAAAAATAAACCTAATCTGAACAAAAATAAACCTAATCTGAAGTGAATCCACTTCACAAACTGTAAATACTCTGCAGCAGACGAGCAGCAGGAGAGGATGTTGTTGTGCAGTGGAATTTGTTCAGCTGACAGAGCAGGGGATGTCTGGATGCTCTGGATCTGCAGCGCAGCACTAGGATGGAATACAGGGTGTAAGTGTTGATTATTTCTAGGAGCATAATTAGAACTTCTCTGTGTAATTAGAAAATTCATTTGATTGCTAAAAATCACTGTGAGTCTAATCCTGCAGTTAGCATCAAATGAAAGGTTTGGGGAATGATGAATCCTGCTCAGTTCCCAAGGGAGCCATTAGAACAGGGATAGATACAAATAATCCCTGAAATGTGGCTGGAGAACAAGTTAGTTTTGTAAACAATAAAGAGAGATTTTCTTCCAGGAGCTTAGATTCATCTTCAATTGCATCTCTGTTGTAATAAAACCATTTCAGCCCAGACATGTGATTAGAAAACACATCTATTAACAACAAAACCCGTTCACAACATAAAGGTTTGATGTTTGAACCTGTTTCATTGGGAATCCATGTCCTGCTGCGAGCCCTGGAGTCATCCAGCAGCGCAGGGAAGTGGCAGCAAGTATGAAACAACAGGAGGAAACCCTAAAATAGTTAAACTAGTCCAAGTCATAGAGCAGAGAGTTGTCGAAGACGACAGGGCAGCGCGTGACATGGTCCCTGAGGATCCGCACGCTCCCGTCCGAAGGGTCCAGCTCCTGCAGGACAGGGGAGCCTGCCCTGCTGCCCAGCCCTGGGGCTCCCACCTCCTCCCCATCCTGCTTCCCCAGCACAGCTGCTCCTTGTTTTCCAGCTCCTGCTGCCACAGCACTTTTTAAACCTGGATCCTCTTTCCCAGGGATCTCTGAACTGGTGTCAGGAGGTTCATGCTGCAAACAATGGTGGGAACTGCACCCTACTTTGGCTATTGTTTCAGCTGTGGGACTTGTGTTGGTTTGTGCTGCATGTTCTGCCTCGACCCTGGCAGCTGCAGGACAGTTTGTTTCTGCCTTTGTTTTGGGGTAGTCACCACTGGTCTGAGCAAGGTCTCCCTCTGAGCTGCCAAGTGTTCCTTCTCCATCACGTTCCTGTGGCTGTCAAGGAAATAAATGGGTTATCTTGTAGCTGAAACAAACTGTGTACATAAAACTGCTGTAAAGATAGAAGAGACACTTGTTTCTCCTATAGCTGAGCGACCTAGGGTAGTAGAAGGTGTCCCTGCACATGGGAGGGGTTAGCACTGGATGAGCTTAAAGGTCCTTCCAACTCAAACCAATCTGGGATTATCATGAGTTAAGGGGCTGGAATGGAGTTTAGAGAACATCCAGTGCCAACCCCCTGCCCTGGGCAGGGACACCTCCCACCAGAGCAGGTTGCTCAAGGCTTTAGCCAGC
>NW_008668254.1:3909-8711 GCF_000695815.1 Acanthisitta chloris
CTTATCAAGGTTGTGGCCTCCTCTGGACTTGCTCCAACAGTTCCACGTCCTTCTCATGTTGGGGACACCAGAGCTGTGTGCAGCACTCCAGGTGGGAACTCACCAGAGCAGAGTAGAGGGGGGGATTCTATGATTCTGTGATTCCACTTCCAGACAGCCAAGTGAGTGTGGTCCTGAGGCTTTCCTGCTCTCGTGGGGCACGTGGGAGTGAGTGACAGGAGGTCATTCGCTTCCTGAGCGTTTCCTCTGCAGTAGGAAGTGCTGCTGGGCAGAGGCCAAGTGGCCACAGCCTCCGTGGCTGGAGGATTGCAGCAGGCAGGCACCACACCCAGCCTGTTTTCTTGATCTCGGGGGCCAAAAATCAGCCAAGAGATCTGAACTCTCACTGCACGAGTGTGTATGAACCTTGCAATTAGGGAAATTACTGCCCTGGCGAGCTAACCCAGGAATTGCTGCAGTTTGCCTCAGGAGAGGAACCTTGAGAGGTGATGGCTAAGCCAACAGTTACCCAACTGCACCACTGCTGAGTGTTCTAGCAAAAACCAGCTGCTAACTCATAGGTCCCTATCAGTGGAGAGTCAGGATCAGGTAGGGATCTGTCCAGGAGCAGCTGGAGTCATGGATTCAAGGATGGAGTTGTTCCCTCACACCTGCAGCCCTCTCTGAGCCCAAACCACTGCTCACTCCAGCAAGAAACACCACTAAGTCCTTCTTGAAACTGGATGATTCTCCCACATGAACACAGAATCACTGAATACCCTGAGCTGGAAGGGACCCACAAGGATCATCAAGTCCAACTCCTGACCCTGCACAGGATCAGGAACGTGATGATTTAAGATCTCTCAGCTGCCCTTTCTTAGGCCCCAAAACCTACACATCTGCTCTCCAGCACTTTGAATTTTAGATTTTTAGGCACAATCCACACTAGCTGCCAAAGTTAAGCCTGTCAAGGAAAGCTGAGCCACTATCTTCAGGGTAAACTCAGGCCTTCAGCTCAGGTCCAGGGATCACATGCTTCCTCTGAACTTGCCTTCCTACACATTAACTCTGTCTGCAGTGCCCAGTTCATGGCCACAGCAGTGACCTGATTGTCCCTGTGTTTCATTTTCCCTTGAAGGATTTCTCATGCAGTGTCCACCAAGAAATCCCAGTCCATGTGGGGGTTTCACCTCACATTTTCCTCTTTACAAAACCAACTTGTTGGTTTCTTCCTCTGTCCATCTGTTTTGCAAAGGGAGGACATTTCAACCCCATGGCAGATTCTGGGAACAGCCTACTTTGCCTCCTGTATCTAGACAGGGTGGCTGAGGAAAGGCCTGGAACATGACAAGTAGTGAATTTGAGCCTACTGTTTAAGATAATTGCCTCATGTTTAATTACCCATACAACAGGAACACACCAAGTATCCAAATCCTTGGACTGAATGAAAATTATGATCCTTCCCAGGCAAAATCCTCTAGGATTTCAACCTGTACAAGGCTGAGTGAAGTATTTTAATGATTGGATCACAGCTCTCCATTTTCCAAATGAAACACTGGAGGTTTCAGTCCCTTGGACACATTAAATGGCACAAACAACCTCTGCTTCTAAAACCTGACATTTATACTTGCAGATAACTCTACTCTTCCCTACTCCATCAAGGCAAAACAGGCACAAGGCTGTTTGGGGCGGATTTGATAGGATCTTGCTGAAGAACATAAATCAGTCAGCAGTGTGTGCTGCTGCCAGGGATCCTCACCTCCACCCTGATTTGAATTCTGTCCTCAGTAACATCCAGCACCTCAATTAATGCCTGGCTTTCCAGTGCTGATTGGGAGCAAGAGGAAGGGCATAACACGGTGCCTAGAAATCCATCAATGTTCTCTTCACTGACAAACGATCTTTCCTAAAGAAAAAAGAGAGAAAAACAGCAGGTTAGGTGCTTTTTGTACTAAACTTCAGGGATATTGGGGCTGAAAACTCACTCCAAGGAAAGCCAGGTCACCGATCCACAAGTTTCACAGCACATTCATGTCTTGAGGGAGAAATTCTCAGCCAGATATTCAGAGTTAGAAGGTGAAATAAACTAAGACCACAGCTTAGCTCACTTAGAAAGGACAGGTCTGCATGGTTCAGAAATATAAAAGCAATATGCTTTCTCTCCTTGGGTAACCAACTAAGCCGTAGAGTTACTCCCTCTGAGGAAGGATTGGCACCAACATTATTCCACTGCCCTCACCTGTCTTAACATCAGTTTTGTTATAGGTTTGTTTCACGTCCTCCTTCACGAAAACTGAACTCCCTGGAGTGTCACTCAAGATCCCTGAGCCCTTAGCTCCAAGATCAGATCTGGAACACTCATGGCTATATCCATTTCACATCCAGCCACAGAGGCTGCTCAGATCTCCATGCAGACAAGCCAGTTGGAAAAACAGGGAGAGGTATCCACAGTCTGGGATGTGTTTTGTGGCTGTTCATATGCAGTTCACAAACAATGTGAAACAAGTTGCTACAGGCTGAAAGATTTAAATCAGTTACAGGTAATTAAAGGGCCTAAAATATATCCTGGAGGAGCTGTTTCGTAAGAACTGCAGAGCTTTCCCTGTCCTTGGGTTGTTCCTAAATCATCTGTGTAGGCTGAGGGTAAGGACAGGCATTGGCACAATAAAAACTGTCTGACCTAGAGGAGGATTTTATGTCTTGGGAATTACCTTTCCTGTTTAATTGGAAATAGCAAGAGAAAAGCTGCAAACCTTCCACTTGAAGTCACACTTTGAAATTTCTCGGTCCAGTTCAGCCCCTTTGTCAACCTAATGCAAGTTAAATTCAATTATCACTGACATCTTGCAGACTGAGAAGAAAAAAGGCAATTCTGCACATTTTTTGGCCCCCTGTGGATATAACCTTATGCACAGCCAGATGCCACACTGTGTCTGAGGTACAAAATTGAACTGGAGAAAAAAAAACCCAGGATGGGCAAAATAACCCAATGTCCCATTTCTTCCACTAGTTCAATTAGAAATCACAATATGGAAAGTCATAACGTAAGTATTGTTGGTTTTCCAAAGCAGGGGATTGAATTCATTTTCTATCCAGGAAGATTACAATCCAGGCAAAGAGCCAATATTGGATGCTGAGATGGTTTGGGGAAAGATTAAAGTACAGCAGGGCTGCCCTGACAGAAAAGCCTCTCACAACATACCTACTTCTCGCACTTCTGTATGCAAAGCCTAACATACTTAGTCCCTTGTGCCAGAGAGAGATCCTGCCAGTGCTTTAGGCTTGTGGAAAGACTCTGCAGAGTTCACAAGAAAGTGTCAGAGCACAGAAACAAGGCAGGCACAAAATCTCTGCAGCACCAAAACTCCCACAACTGGATCCCTGGAGAGGCCTTAGGAGAAACATTCCCACCTCCACCAAGGATTGCTTAGCCCACACAGCACAAACAAATAGCTCAGTCTCCCTTGGAAGGGCTTTGGGAATGCTGCTGAGTGCCAAGGGGCTCAGCCCACGCTGGTGTCCTGCCTGTGCTTCAGAGGAGAGCAGAGCAGAGCCCTTCTGCTCCAGCACATCCCTCCTCACCCAGCTAGGGATATAAGCCATGGAATCCCAGAATGGTTTGGGCTGGAAGGACCTTAAAGCTCATCTCATTCCACCCCCTGCCATGGGCAGGGACACCTTCCACCAGCCCAGGTTGCTCCAAGCCCCCTCCAACCTGGCCTGGAACACTCCCAGGGATGGGGCAGCCACAGCTGCTCTGGGCAACAAGTCACCTGCCAGTAATTCACCTTTGCTGACACCTCCTTTGCACTCCCTGGTTTCATTTTAAGAGCAATTACTTTCTCCTAAAAGCTGGAGACTCACAACTGGAGTGAGGATAAAAACAGCCCCCAGTGGTTTTGACTATTGTCCCTCTAAAAGAGCTGCTACAAGACCTCTGTGTCCCCACACCCCTTTGGGAAAAGAACCACTGTGGGACTGGGACTCAGCAATCTTGCTTTGATTCTCTGTTTTCTCCTGAGTGCTGTGACTATGACAAAGTCTCTCTGCCTCTGTTTTTCCTATATAAATGGGGAAAACAATCTGTTTTCCCTCAGAATCTGTACCTGGCACTGGTGGCTGTGTGAGGGACAGACTTTCCTCTCAATGCAATTAGGACTTTGCACTTTGGCAACAAACCCAATAAATCTTCCAAAAGATATTTTCTTCCTGATTAAAAGCAAAATAATTTGTTTTCTTCACAGAAAATGCTGTTAGAACCCAAAACTGACTGGAAGGCCTATTGGTCAGTACTTTACACAAAGATAAAACATAACTTGTGATGTTGCTCCTATGATTCCGACTAATTGCTCTAAATGGATTTTTCCGGGTTTTATCCCAACCCAACAGCATATTCTCATAGGAGTTAACATTTTATCCCAGCCCTGCCATAAATCACAGCACCCTGGACATGTGTGTTGTCATCAGGCAGTGACTGTACCTCAGCCTTTGCATTCACAGGGAACACACACCGAGGTATTTATATCACTGCAGATGTTATCAAAGCACAAACCTTGGAGAAAAAAATGATCTAGGAATTTATTTTAAAGCCTGCTCTGCCTTCCAAGCCAGAGCAAACAGAGGACAACCATCTGCAGATGATTTCAATGACCCTGGAAAATAATGCTTCACTTTAAAACATTTATTTTCTGCTATTTATGAGACTCTCTTAGCCACTTCGAATTTAATTTGTTTTTCCCTGCACATACTGTCAGCTGCTGTTTGGTACACATTCATTTTTCCCTGTGACTAAACTGAGACCAAATTAACATAAACGTTAGCAG
>NW_008668254.1:8744-16405 GCF_000695815.1 Acanthisitta chloris
ATTCAAAGCCATCCTTGTCCCTCACAGCACCAACAGCTCAGAGCAGGTTCCCTCAGGGCTACTCTTAGCTCCCAAATGAGTTTGTTCTGCCTTAATTTATCCAAATTTATAGCCAGTTTTCATCCAGAGTTACCTCCCACACAGGCTGCAACAGTTTAAAAGCAGGACTGATTTCAGGCTTAAATTATTTGTGCATCCCCTATAATGAGATCAGAGAATTGTGGAATGGTTTGGGTTGGAAGGACCTTAAAGGTTATCCAGTCCCACCCCCTGCCATGGGCAGGGACACCTTCCACCAGCCCAGGTTGCTCCAAACCCCATCCAACCTGGCCTGGAACACTCCCAGGGATGGAGCAGCCACAGCTTCTGCAGGCAACAACTCCTGCCAATGTGGAAAGGGACCTGGATCTGTGGATCTCCTGACCTCTGGGTGTATAGGATCCAAACCACCAGAACATGAGAATCTGAAGCTCAAAGTTTTGGTACCTGTAGTGAAGTGAAAACTTTTCCAAAGGTGCTCATGACTGCAAAGATTAAACAGCTCAAAAGGAGCTTTGATGAGCTTAATCAGTAGGTTAATAATGTTCCCTGACACAACTATTTTGTGTAGGCATGTTATTCCCAGAATGCAGCTCCCAATTAAAGGCTATTCAGGAATTAGTTTGTTTTACAGCAGAAGCAAACTAATTATGGTCCTTAATGTAGCTTGGGAGGGAGATTACTTAGAAAAATATGAAATAATAAGTTTGTTCTCTTCTGTCCTTATCTGACCTCCCAAAAAACTTGCCAAGAGTCTTGAAATGCTGAACAAAGAATTAACTGAACCAAAAATAAACTGCTGTAGGATTACTACAGCCCTAGTTTCCAGCAGCATCATAGAAGTGACCCTTGACTATTATATCAGGTCTTTACAGTAGCTTGGAAGTTGAAAATTATAACCGTGACTTTCAAGGAAAGCATGCAACAGCTCCAAATAGCTTGGAAATGAGGGGGAAACAGCTCTCCTGGATGGATTTCTCACTGAAAAGGGGCAAAGACTTAAAACATCCATGTCTTGCACTTCCCAACAGCTTTCAGGGTCTCATGCTTGGCTGATTCTCAAACCAAGAAAAACATTTATCCACAAGAGTCATAATTCCAACATCACTGCACACAGGACAGCTCCAGCATGGCCCCAGGCAGCATTCCCACATGAGCATATCCACCCCAAGGTCTTTTCTACATGTTCCATGTAGCTGCAGTGCCAGGAGCTACACAGCAGACAAACACAGGTGATATAGAGAGATTAGATGGGATAATGGGAAGAAATTCCTGCCTGTGAGGGTGGTGAGGCACAGGTTGCCCAAGAAGCTGTGGCTGCTCCATCCCTGGGAGTGTTCCAGGCCAGGTTGGGTTGAATGGGGAGCCACCTGGGCAGGTGGGAGGTGTCCCTGCCCATGGCAGAGGGTGGGACTGGTTGAGCTTGAATGTCCTTTCAAATCCAAACCATTGGTTTTCTCTGACTATTTTTTCCAGGGAGTACATGGCCTCTTGACAGCTCTTCTTCAGGCATGTGCCCAGTGTGGCTGGAGAGCTCAGGATCTGCCTGGGCACAGGAGATGTGATCCCATGTTCAGGGAGATAACAAGAGGATTAATTACATGGAGTGACAGTCCCTCTGTGGGAAAGAAAATGAAAATCAATGCTTCTCCCATGGTGAGTTTTTTATGTAAACAGCTCAAGGTGAGGGTTTGTGGTGGAGGAGCTGCCACACACACACTTGCTGCCACAGCAGAAGTCCAAGGGTTAGCAAAGAGCATGTGACAGTAGGTGTGTGCAGTGAGCAGAGGTCATGGGGCTGCAGAGGCATTTATCACAGAATCATGGAATGGTTTGGTTTGAAGGGACCTTAAAGCTCATCTCATGCCACCCCCTGCCATGAGCAGGGACACCTTTCACCAGCTCCAAGCCCCATCCAACCTGGCCTGGAACACTCTCAGGGATGCAGCAGCCACAGCTGCTCTAGGCAACCTGTGCCAGTGCCTCACCACTCTTACTGGGAAGAATTCCTTCCCAATATCCCATCTGTCCCTGCCCTCTGGCAGTGGGAATCCATTCCCTGTGTCCTGTCCCTCCAGACCCATGTCACAAGTCCCCCTGCAGCTCTCTTGGAGCCCCTTAGGGCACGAAACGGGCTCCAAGGTCTCCCTGAAGCTTCTTTTTTCCAGGCTGAACATCCCCAGCTCTCAGCCTGTCTCGTAACAGAGGTGCTCCAGCCTTAGTGGCCTCTTCTGGACTCATTCCAACATCTTTCTTTACCAGCTGCTTTCTGAAGGAAAAAGCACCAAAAGCTTCCAAGGAATCTCCTTCAGAAGGCACTGGTGGCTGTGCCCAGCAGAAAAATCACACCTAATTCTCCATGGAGGGATCAACACTCACAGAAAAGTTAAACAAAGCTTCCACAGCACTGTGCAATTCCTGTCTGGATACCTCACAGCTTACCTCATGCTTAGCTCCAACCATGAACTCCTCAGGAATGTTTAGTATAATATTTTTCAGACTGAAAATGTAAAAAAACTTAATGTATAGGAAAGCAGAGGAAATATTTCCTGTGTTTTCCTCTTTTCCTGTTCTCTGGAGCCCTGTGGGGGTTTACTGACTTAAATCCTAATATTCTCCATAACAAACAACAGGAATTTATTAGGAAAGGGATGGTCTGGCTGCAGATTCCCTCCCCGGCAAGGGGTAGCCAGGGGGAAGCAGTGACCAGAGGAGAGAACACACATCCTCTGCACAAACTCATTCCAGACTGCTGAGAAGGGCAGGAAGGGTGTGGATCAGCATGAAAGGGAATTCTTACATGTACAAATCTTGCTCTAATCCCATGAAAATGAGCACACATGACCCCAAAACTGCAGGCAGGATTCATTATCTCCCAAACAAGCTTCACATGCTCCTATAAACTGAAGCTCCAAGTCTGAGCAGTTCCATACACCCACCAGAAAACTGATTTCTGTTCAGAATTGAGCATTTAAGCCCAGGAGACCAAACATTCCAGGACTGTGCTTTCCAAAAGCACAGTTTCCCTAATTGCCCAACTCCAGCTCCACCATAAACCAGGACACACAGAGACATGTTGTTCTCAGAGACCTTGCCTGGCAGGCTTACAGGTTTTACTCGTGGTTGTTTCACTCTTCATCATTTACTCTGTGTGGTCTGGAAATGAAAGGGAACCCTCTGATGCAGGAGTTTCCCAGGCCTGGATTCCCAGGATTTAAGCAAGAGATGTAGAAGGAATTAGTGGATGATCTGCAATAAATGGAGGGAGCAGAGCCCATGGCTGATCCCTCAAGGTAAAGAGCAGACAGTGATTTTGGCAGTGGGGAAGCCAAGCAGCTTCCAAAGGTCATGAGTCTACATTCCCTGGGAAAACGGGGCCTGGAGTGTGAACCTTGCAGAAGGATCAGTGCTGTATGGTCTCTGGGACAGTGACAAAAGGTGACTTTTAACCCCTGAAGTGGTCTACGATGTCCAAAGTTATGGAATCTTTTTTGTTATAGGACTTCTGGTCACCATAACAAGTCATAGAATCATCTAGGATAGAAAAGACCTCCAAGATCATCAAGTCTAACCACTGTGTGGACATGCTGATTTAGCCAAGGAGACAACCTCCTCAGACCAAGAAGCAATGCCTGCAACCACTGATAAGAATTCAGGGCTCAGAGTCAGCAGAGTTGAATATGCTAATGGAAAACACTAAAACCAAAGCAACATCAAATGAAGGAACACTTGGAATAACAGAGTTAAAAGTCCAGGGAGGACTGTGGTACTGTGAAGACTTACTGAAAAGAAGCACTTGCTGGGCTGGGAATTCCAACTGCTCAGCATCTACAGAAACTAAGCTCTAAATAGATCATCTTCCAGCACAGGGATTCAGGCACAGCTGACTACAAAGGGAAAAGCAGCCCTTGAAATTCCCTTTCAAGCTTGGTGTCCTTAGGACAAGCACAACTCATTCTTCTACCAATACCTGCACCAGACCAATTTCCAACAAGAGATTGGCAGCTAATGGGAGAGCAGGAAGCCTCACAGGGTGCTGGAAGAGTCACCATGGCACAAGTTACCAATGAGGGGCAAGTTCTGAACTAACCCAGAGAAGAATCTGCTCCATGAGACAACACAGCAACTCTCAGTCTCCAGCAGAAAGCAAATTCCCACAAGACAGAGGAGTAGGAATTCCATCTCTGTTACAAGCAGAGGCCTCTTTTTCCATGCTCTATCCTCTGACAATGCTGCTGTGGGAGAAGAGATGACCCACAAGCAGCCTGGGAGGTGCAGGATCAAATTCCTGCTCACCTCAGCCACCAGAACTCCTTGAAGGTATTAAACAAGGCACTGCACTGTGCACTTTGATGCCTCGTGCAACTCAGGACACATCTCAGTGCAAGAGCCACAGCTCTGACTGACATGACCCCAAGAGTTTTTCTGCTTTGAACAAGAATCAAAGCAGAAAAACACCAAGCAGAAATCAGCATTAAGTGGAAAAGCAAGCAGGAGCAAATAGTTAATGGCCAGGAGACAGCAACTAATAGTGGCTCTAATTAAATATTAATCTTTCTCCCTCCTCTCCGAGCCAGTGCAGCTCTCAGTGCTGGCACAGGCACTTCTGGGAAACAGCATCACTTAAAACAAGGCAAACAGAACAAATGACTTCAGATTATTTTGTCTCCCTCGGCTTTCGGGCTCAGGATCCAAAAGGATTTCATGCCAGGAGGATCTTTTTAGAGTCTGCTCCCTGAATGAATGGCTGAAGCCTATGACTAATGCCTAATCTCCTCCTCCTCCTACTCCACCCAAAGCATTTTGCAATCTATACTAAAATCAGCACATTCAAGGGTTTTTTTTTAACTCACAAACCCAAAATCTTGTGCCTGGGTGGACTTTTAGCAACTTTCAATCACAAGATGTTCCTCAAATTGTTGTAACAATTGCACATATCAAACCTTTAGTCACTAGGCTGAGATCAAGGTGTGCAGAAATGTCCATCACTCACAGGATTAAAGAGATTCATAGAACCATAGTATGTTAAGGGGCTGGAATGGAGTTTAGAGATGATCCAGCTCCAATCCCTGCCCTGGGCAGGGACACCTCCCACCACACCAGGCTGCTCAAGGCCTTTATCCAACCTGGCTTTGAACATTGGCTTCGCAGATCAGCAAAGTTAGCAATGATCAGCAGAATTTCCTGTTCCCAAACTCAATTCTCAGCCAACAGAGAGACACAGAAAGCAGCTTCCCTGAAATCCTGCATTTAGAATCATGGAATCATTAAAGCTGGCAAAGACCTGTAAGATCAATCCAACCATCAACACCCATGTTCACCACTAAACCATGTCCCCAGGTGCCACATCCACATGTATTTTGATCACTTCCAGGGATGGTGATTCCACCGCTGCCCTGGGCAGCTGTACCAGGGATGGACAACCCTTTCAGTGATGAAATTTTCCCTAATATACAACCTAAACCTCCCCTGGCACAACCTGAGGCCATTTCCTCTTGTCCCATCCCTTGTTCCCTGGGAGCAGAGCCTGATCCCACATGGCTGGGAGTTAGAGTGAGAAGGTTCCCCCAGAGCCTCCTTTTCTCCAGGCTGAGCCCCTACAGCTCCCTCAGCTGCTCCAGCCCCTTCCCCAGTTTCATTCCCATCCCTGGACACACTCCAGCATTTAGGCCCACACAAAACAACAAGGAAGCACATGGACACACACCATGGCACATGATCGAAGGTACTCCTATCCCATCCCTGTGTCCCCGCACAGAGAATGAGAGGTAGTTTACACAGTGGCTTATTTGCCATGGCAGCATCCCCCAGAGCCTGATGACAGCAATTAACAGCAGTGCTAAGTGTTTTGTGGCCTCCCTTGTACAGACTCGCAGGCTCCTGCTTCGGGCAGAGCAGAGGAAATGCTCTGCAAACAGCTCAGCGTAGGTGGTGCTCCACAACCTCAGCGGCTCTGATACTTCCCCGAAGTGATCAGCTCCTCCTTCCCAGGAATGGCTGTTCTAGGAGGTGTGCAGCTGCTAAATGGGGAATGACACATGAGGTTTCAGCTGCACAAACACTAATTGGATAAATATCTCTCAAAACCACGCACAAGTGATTTCTAGGTGTAGGGATGAAGCAATTAAGCTACTCCAAGTGCATCCCAGTGGATATCCCAGAAGCCTGCCAGCTTTCTGGACTTGTGCTCCCATGGCACATGATCTGAACTGCAAAGGATTTTAGTGCTCTAAAATCAAGGCAAACTCCAAATCCCATGACTGAGAGGTTACACAAGAACTCTGCAGCCTTAGTCCTGCTCATGAGAAGCTGTCTGAGCTTACAGAATAATGTGGTTCTCCACAAAACTAGTGGGAGCACTTCTGGACAAGTGAGAAGGTGGGAATCCCTCTGGGGACACTGCCAGCTCCCAGCAGGCACTGATAGCTGGATGCAGCCACCTCATCTCCTCCCACCACAGGAGCATCACTGCCCAGTGATCCATAAAATCATAACATACTAAACTAGAATCATATTCAGACATGGAAGAACAGAAAGTGAAGATCTACCCTAGGAAAATGGGCAGTTCATAGCTGCTGTTTGCTGTTCTGCTCTGGTTTAACTAATGGGTGTTTCTGTGGCTGTAATGGGAATTCTGTCCCCATATAGACACAGGGACACTCCACCCACACTTCATGACAGTGTGTGCACGTGTGTACATCTGGTGTACCCTAAACATCTCCTTTCTTCACATGAAGCAGCTGCAGGAGCAACTTACATGGCTAAGGACATAAAAGACATAGTACAGGTTCCAATAAAGTCACCACCAGAACATCCTTTAGAAAAATCTTGGTGTGGGAGACAGAAGTCATCCCAATTCCAAGGACAAAGGCATCAGCTCCATGACATGACCTTCATGTTGCTCATACAAGACTTGCACTAATCAGGTCACTCCAGTCACATCCTGGAACAGTTCTTGAAAGGAAGCAGCTTCTATCACTACCAACTTCTGAACTCAAGCTCACACTTCCCATCCCAGCAACATCACTCACCAAGGAGGCCAAACATCAGTCACACACAGCAGTGGAGCAGTGACACCCCGTGGAGGTGACTCTCCAGGGAGGTGACAGGCCAAACCTGCCACTTTGAAGCCATTACCTGCAGAGAGGAGGGGTCAAGGCCGAAGCTGAACTTGTCCCAGAGCCCAGTGCTGCCAGGAGCCTTGGTGAGCCCCACGACCACGTTGTGGACAGTGATGCTGACGTTGGCCTCGGGGGACAGCAGCCTGTTTGGGGGAGGGAACTGCAGGAACAGGACAAAGGCACTGGTGTCAGTGGAGAAGCACAGGCTGTAGTGGTGGGTGCCCACGTCCCCGTGGGGGCTCTGGGGCTGGATGCCAGCCACAGGCAGGAGCAGGGTGAGGGATGCCTCGTCCTGCCGGGCCTGGAAGGGAGGGCACGTGGGGACCATCTCGCTGGGGCTGAGCTCTGTGGCGAGGGGAGGGCTCAGAGCAGCATCCCTGGGGGGCGTGGACTGCTCGGGGCTGGCCCTGGGAGCAGGGGAAGGAGTACTGGGAGCCGCGTAAACGGTGCCAGGAGCGACGAAAGCGGCGCCGGCGGTTGGCGGCGGGTTGGGGATCTCCG
>NW_008668255.1:0-6959 GCF_000695815.1 Acanthisitta chloris
GCCCACCTCTCAAGACTGTCAAGGTCCATCTGGATGGCACCCCTTCCATCCAGCATGTCGCTGTCCCACACAGCTTGATGTCATCAGCTAACTTGCTGAGCATGCACTCAGTCCCACTGTCCATGCCGCCAACAAAGATGTTGAACAGTATCGGCCCCAGCACTGACCCCTGAGGGACAACACCTGTCACTGGTTTTCATGTGTACAATAAGCCACTGACCACAACTCTTTGCATGTGACCATCCAGCCAGTTCTTTATCCACTGAGTGGTCCACCCATCAAATCCATGTCTCTCCAATGTAGAGACAAGGATGTCATGTGGGACAGTGTCAAATGCTTTGCATAAGTCCAGGTAGATGATATCAGTTGTTCTGTCCCTTTCAGTGGCCCCATCATAGAAGGCCACCAAATTCGTCAGGCGTGACTTGCCCCTGGTAAAGCCATGTTGGTTATTGCCGATTCCCTCTTTGCTTTTCATGTGCCTAAGCATAGCATCCATGAGAATCTGCTCCAAAAAAATGCATTTAAAAAATACGCAGATGCTGAGGGAAGGACAAGGCAGAAAGTAAGAATATTTTTATACAAATACACAGTTACTTTTACAAAGCAATGCTGTAACACTTCAGTGGTGTTCTAAACTCTTGGTTGCCTCAAGGAACAAGTGTCTATTTCTTACTATACCAAGCACCTCTCTATATACCCTTTTCTCCTGTCTCCTGTAGATATCATCCATTGACCATCAGATAGACTTTGTAGAGTTTTTCACTTCAATTGGGAAAAAAAGATCCCTCTCCAAAGCTTTAACAGGAATGTTAGTGAATACATGAAAGATGAGAATGAAAGCAGCTAATGTCTACAAAATTTCTGCTTCATATTAGCATTCCTGAAGGTACCTAATGAAAAAGATCAAATGAAAACTGCAGAAAGTCAGTTCAAGCACTTGCATATGACCTTGGAAAATGGGATGATATCTTTCTTCCCAAAAAATATCTCTGTAAATATGGAACAAACCTTAATTTGGCCACTACTTGACTTTTATCATATGACTCTGAGAGTTCTGTAACCAGATTTGTGTCACTCAGAAGTATTCAGTATTACAGTCAAAGCTGATTTGCTGAAAACCTGAACATACAAAAGTCTAAAAATTTCTGAATACCAAGAAAGGTCTGCCCTTGATATTGTTGAGGCTGATCCACAATTTGAAGATGTTTTTGACAGGTTAAACCCTAACATTTTTTTCCTTTGACTCTTAGCTGAAAATTAGGATATGCTTCCCACTGTCTCCGAGACAGGCTGTAAAGAGAAACTGAGGTCTTTGAACTTTGTGGGGAATATGATGACAGTAGCACAGGAAAGCTCATGAGGGAGTTTGTTGCAGTACTTGATGCACACTGAATGCTGATGATAAAAAGATATGAGGAAGATGTTTATTCAGTGAGCATCAGTGCATTCATTCAGCAGATGGACACTGTGTGTGTTTCATACTCTCCTGAGGAAAACATAATATGTGACACTTTGACTAAAGAACAAAATAAATATTAAAGGAGGCAAAGGCTCAAATTTAAAAAGCTTATGTGATCGCAATTGTGACATTTTCAAACTTTTCAGGGCCTAACCTTTAAGCCTTAGCATTTATTCTGATGGTTTGTATGTAGCACAGACATAGTTGAGATATATTTTAAGAATTTTGGGTTTTCTTAATTAATTCTGGGAAGGTGTATCAGTCCTGATATCTGGGTTCTCTGTCTAGAATGATTACTGTGCTGTCTTTTTAGAGACTGTTCATCGAATATCATTTTCTGGTGGAGACAGCTGTTTGTTCAAAAATTGATTTACTTATTTTGTTAAAGAACTAATTTGCCTAGTGAGCAGCAAACATTTGAATCAATTTCTGAAGGGTGAATAACTCTCAGTACTTCTGCTTTTCTGCTTTTCAAGTGCATGTACTGAGAAAACCAAGAATAATTCATACTCAGGAGATGTCAGGAAAGACTTCTAGGAGAGGAGAGTACCTCTTACAAGGAAAGAATAAGTGGTGAAGCAAGGGCCTGCTGTTGACCTGGGGTAGTAAATCCACAGGTGATTTAGCTGTGCACACATTTTGCTACAATGTCTAACCAGTATTTCTAGCTGGGATGTGACACGATACCAGACTGGTCCTAAATTTGCTGTAAACTCTGTCCCTGCTAGGTTAATTATCTGAACTGTGCTTGTTTCATTTCTACAAAGAAAAGAAAAGCTGAGAAGCATAAGATTGTGCCCTATGAGCACACCATGGGGACTTACATGGAAAGAGAGACAGCCATTTTAACACAAAAGTGAAAAAATTCCTTAATTCTTCTTAGATGGTTTACTGTATATAGTAAGACTATCAAGTAGGCAGTAACAGTGGCTTGTGACACAACTTGCTCATTAAAAGCCTGGGAAAGGAGTAGACCTGGAATGGAGGAACACAGTTCTAAAAATAATTCAAAGCATCCCTTGCTGTAAAGTTCCGGTTACAGTAAAAGCAAAAAAGAGAGTTCACATGAAGCCATGGCATTTTCAAAGGTTCAGAAACAATTTTGTTTTATTAAAGACTGCTATATTCGTAGACATTTGTGTGTGTTGCCATGCTTGTTCAGATTGATAAGGTGTCCTGATGATTGATTTAATTGTTTAATATTGGTCATTAATTAATTAATTAATAGTGTTCACAGCACCAAGCCTGACAGAGTTCAAGAAAGTCTTTGGACAATGCTCTCAGGCAAATGGTGTGATTCTTGGGGCTGTCCTGTGCAGAGGGAGGACTTGGACTTGATGATTCTAGTGGGTTCCTTCCAACTCAGGATATTCTATGATTCTAATTTCATCTGAGAAATGAAGCAGTGCTTTGGATGAAAGGTGTCCTTTCTCTTGACAGCTGTGGCTAGGCATGCCAGCCTGGTATGTTGCTGCCTGCCGTGCCAACGTGAAGAGTGGAGCTATTATGTCTGCTTTGTCTGATACTGAGATTCAAAGAGAAATTGGAATCAGCAATCCTCTTCATCGCTTAAAACTCCGACTGGCAATCCAGGAGATGGTATCACTGACAAGTCCATCAGCACCTCCAACATCCAGAACAGTGAGTCCTGTTCAGCTAACTTTTTCTTCCCCACTTCATCCTGCAGGAGTCTGCAGAAAGACTTTGTAGTACAAGAGTGGCTCTATGGTAACACACACATCGCTATCAGTGGTAACTGTCCTACAGAGACTTAGAATGATCTGCTCACCACTTGCTTGATTGTTGATTGCTGATGCTTTTACTTTATCAGATGTTCTTACTTTTTTTAAGTTATGCTTTTGATTATTCTTGATGTTATCAAAGTTATTAGTATTGAGCATCTTATTTGTCATTTTTTTCTGTATTTTTGCCAGTTTCTTCCTTCAAGTCATCTGGACCAGCCAAATCAGATTGTGTTTCTCTTTGTTTGTTTGTTTCTCTTTTTTGTTAGGTATTTTTGGGGCAGAGGGGAGGCAGGAGTTGAGAGAAGTTATATAGGAACATGGCTCTTTTGAACCTTGTTCCCATTCCCCTTTTTTTGCACCCTTTCAAATGTTATATAATCTGAGTCAGCTGGGTTTAGGTTCTTCATGCTTTTAAGAGAAGCAGTGATTGGAGGTGTGAAGGGAGCATCTGGAAGGCAGAAGTGGAGCGTGTGCATTCAGTGAGGACAGGAGAGAGAGTGGCAGCAGATGCAAAAGAAGCAAGTAAAAAAGAAACTCAGAGATACAAGTCTCAAAGGAAAAGGGAATAAACATATCAGAAATAGCAAGGAAATAGATTAGTGAAGAGTAGGAATGAATGTGATATAGATAAAAATCACCTTTTAGTGCTTTTTTTTTAGTGGAAATTAAAGAACAACAGGTCAAACTTATAAGGAGAAAAATAAATGAGATAACAAAAGGGGAGTTGGTGAGATGTTGATATGTTAACTGTGATGCTTTCATAGTCATCACGACTATAAAAGCAATGGAGACTGTAACCAAAAAAAAGAAAAAAGAGGCTTGATCAGATTGGAAATGGCATAGAAGTGAAGGACGAAGACCACTACTCATGTGGTGTTGCTCAGATTTCTAATAGTAAGATAATAATATTTATATTTCGCTATATCTTGTGCTCAGGGAATTAATGGAGAATCTTTTGGTAGAAATTAGAATTGAGATACCAGATCCACTGAGCTACCTAAGCAGCTGAGCAATAGGACTTTAATGCTGCTATTGGCTGGCCTTTTATCCTCATGTTACTAATACTGTAGTTCCCCATCTGATACTTTCTCCCCTGAGAACAGTTCTATGTGTCATAACCATGGTAATACTATGACTCATAATGCATTTTACCCAAGTAAAGCAGTATAAGCTCAACATAACATTGAATTACTGCATAAGATTAATTTTTATTTTAAAAGCATAAAAGCATATTTCAAAGCATAAAAGCATTTACACTTATGAAGTGAGAAAACATTACATTCAAGCTAAAAACATTGGAAATACTTTTTCCTTGCTGTTTTCATTCTCCCAGAGCAACTGTCAGCACAAAATGACCCTGCCCTGGTGTGTGAATTTCTGAGTCCCACATCTCTCTGCCTCCTCTCTTTCTCAGGAAAGGAGTTAATTTACGTCTCCAGAAAATACAACAGACATCTACATCCCCTCCCTGCCTCACCTCATTGTCCTAGTGGGAATCTGACAGAAAACAATAGGATGAGGAAAAATAGTTTTACAAGTGAATTCTCTTGACATTTTTGATTTACAGAAAAGTGGCAGAAGAAATCATTATTTAGATTACAATATGAGCATGTGATGTGTGCAGAATATTTAGGCTGGAAAATCTTTGGGAGCTGAAGCTTACCTCCAGACAGAGCTCTGAGCTAAAGGGTTGTATTTGCCAGTTGTTTATGAAATGTACCTTTAATTATTATTCTTTCCTTTGTGGCAGTGCTCTGCCAGATTTCATCCATCAGTTCTAGTTGAAATACTCCATCACATCTGTTCAGAATCTGCTAATGAAAGATACAAACCAAGTTGTCTAAAGTTGTCTCTAGTTGCAGCTTGGTAGAGGCAAGAACGTGGTTGTGCTGATGGTGATGCTATGCGCTGTTAACTTACAGTGGTGCTGCCTTTCTTCTTTACCACTGCTTACCTAATATGGATCCCACCTTCCTTCCTGTGGGCCTTGTCCGTAGCCCTCAGGCAATGTTTGGGTGACCCATGAAGAAATGGAAAATCTTGCTGCTCCAGCTAAAACGGTTAGTCTTTCCACTTCCATTTAAAATAGTTTCAGGGCTCAAAAGAGAATTGGGCTTTATCTGCTTTAACACAGATGCTGTATCTTTTGTGGGATGCTTCCCAAGCATGCTATTAGAAAGTTGCAGGGAGTATCAAAATTCAATTTAAAGAACAGTTACATAATCTTGCAGCAATACAAACTGTATTGCCATCACAAAAATGGTGTGTGACCCTAAAACCAGTATTGGAGTTTTAAAGTACATAATAGTTTCAGTGCCAGTGTGAAACCTCATTTAATGAAATGAAATTGTCATGGTTACAGGTACAACATTTCTCCTGTGCTCTAGTCCCTAAAACCTTTTCTAAATATAGTTTTATATCTGCTGAGGTAGAAAGAAATACGAAAAGGCTTGAGAATGGTGCATTACACAACTTTATGTTCTCATTAATGCTGAGTTTTTCATGTCCCAGCTTGAGTATTCATGATCTTTGACTCTGGGTGCATGGAAGTGTCATTTATTTGTTGATTTTTGTCAAACCTCTCCCTAAAATAGTTCTTAATTTATTTTTTTTTACTTGGAACACATATTATTTTAGGTTTTGAGTTTTAGCATTACATCATAACAACTCCATAACAGTGCTTATAAAGCTCAGGGTAGACCTTATCACCCTCTAAGTATTCATGATCTTTGACTCTGGGTGCATGGAAGTGTCATTTATTTGTTGATTTTTGTCAAACCTCTCCCTAAAATAGTTCTTAATTTATTTTTTTTTACTTGGAACACATATTATTTTAGGTTTTGAGTTTTAGCATTACATCATAACAACTCCATAACAGTGCTTATAAAGCTCAGGGTAGACCTTATCACCCTCTACAGCTTCCCTTCCTTGTGGCACTTAGTGCCATGGTCTAGTAACCATGGTAGGGTTGGACTCGATGATCTTTGAGGTCTCTTCCAACCTGATTGATTCTATGATTCTTTGATACAGTCCTACAGTGAGATCTCTGAAAAACTGATCTTCAGTTTGGAAAACTTAATAGCCCAATCCATAAATGGTGGCAGAGGTACTGGAGCTAAATTTTGATGCAATAAAGACTTATTTCTGAGAAGCTCATGGTTGCTATAGTATTTAAAGCTTTTTCATAAACATTAATGCAGCCAGTTCTCATCAATAATTTTTTTTTGAACTGATCATTGTAAAATTTCCAATTTTATTGTTGGTAAAGAACAATGCAGATATAACAACACTGAACTGACCAGAAGTAGGGTTGATCCTGTTTAACTGGTCAGCCAGAAGAATATAGTTTTCCCATAAAAAGTGTTATGTAAAAAGTTCCTTTGTTATACATTCTCAGAAAGACAGGATTTTATTGTTAATGTTTCAAAATCTAACTAGAAACAAAAAATGACGTCACTAATGTCTGATTCTGTAAGTAAATGGTTGTGCAGCCATTTAACAGCTGTTTAAATAATGCTGTAAAATTTCACCATGAAACAATGATTTTATATCTTGAAAACTCAGCCAGATTTGCCCTACTAAGATTTTATGGGTATCATGTTTTAAGTTTTCAGGTAGTTTAGCCAAGGGCACTGCAGGTGACTGGAGTTGTTTTATCAGTGCATTTTATGTGTATGTTTTCATTTGTATTAAGATTAGCATACATATGAAAACCTTTTATAACTCATTTTCATTGTCTTTTTACCTGAATT
>NW_008668255.1:7005-22465 GCF_000695815.1 Acanthisitta chloris
AGCTGGGCTCAGGTATGACCTTTCACATGTTTTTTTTTTTTTAAACAGAAAGTTAATAATAACATAATTAAGAGTATATCAGTATGCATAGAGGAGTATAGTACTGTGACAGTATCTCAGTGATTGAATTTTGATATACATATTTTAAAGTTCTAATAGAACTTTAAAAGAATATATTAAAGAAAGAATAGAAAGAATATATTCTCTAGGCAGGTTTGTTAGGTAACACACAAAGAGGTACATATGCTTTGAATATTTTTCGTTAAAAAAATTACTACATTCCAGAGATATATTCTACCTCCTGCCTAAAACTAGTAAAAGTATGTTCCACATCTTTAACAATAGGATAATAAACTATGCCAAGAGTTTGAGAGAGCTAACTTTTCTAAAATTGCACCATGGGTTTGTTTTTTTTTTTTAGAACAGCTGTATAAGTCACATCTGAGTAACAGTGTACAAATAGTCTTGCATTAATTTAGTGAGACTATCAATTACCAACATTTTTGTAACTTGTTTCTAATACAGGCTCTGTCTCACACAATCTTTCTATCTTTACTGATGGCATTCCTTTTCTATTCAAGATGTCACAAGAATGAGAGAGGATGGGGCTATATTTTACCACATAGAAAATGTTTGCACTTTTACTCATGTATGTATAATGACAGGACACACTAAAAGCAAACCTAAAAAGATAGGCTTGAAAGTGATGCTCAAAGATGAGCACAGTCCTACTGAGGAGGAGTTAATCTTGCAATTTATGAGTTCTCTGTGCTGTTAAGTTTTAGTAGTACAAAATAATCGACAATAGTGAGATGTAAAAATTTATTTTGCACCTTAATAGTACAACTCATATAAAAATATCTCAATATGCATATGTTTTGTTCATACACTTTCTTCCTCACCCTGTTGAAATTTCAGCTGAACAGTGAAGCAGCTGAATGCCTGAATACTAGCTTCTAGGAGGAATCTGGTTATCTCCTATCTTAAAGAATTAGTTTATTGAGGTCAACTTATGATGCACGTAGGTTTAAGCTGTTCACAGCTGAAAATATCTCATTAAAACATAAGCTTGAGTGCCAAAAAATTGAAATTAACTTTTAGTCTCAAATGGACTACAGATGTGTAACCATGAAGTCTCATTAGTTCCTATTTAGGAAATCCTAGTCCCCACTAAAGAGTGACACAAAGCTCACTTGATTCCCAGGTGCCATGTTTGTATTATCATGTTCACTGAAGGATTTGCATGGCATAAATATTCCAGGTAAATTGAAAGCAAGTAAGGTTATGAAACACACACATTTTGATTGTATAACAAGTTTCCTTGCATTTAAAACTCAGAATTTAAAAAAAAAATCCTTAAAATTTACGAAGATATGAAATAAGACACAACAGGTAAATTTGCTATCAGTAACAAATATAGTGGCTCCATCTTCTAATGTAAAAATCAGTATTTTTATTCCTTTTTTTAGACAGAATTATTTTAACCTAGGAAGTCTCATGAGAAATGAAGATAGATACATTCTGTCTTCAATCTGTGGTGCAACCTTGAACAAACTCAAGAATTTATTCTCCTTCTCCATTCTCTTTTCTCTTTAGACCCTGGCTTATGGGGACATGAACCACGAATGGATAGGTAACGAGTGGCTTCCCAGTCTGGGTTTACCTCAGTACCGAAGTTATTTTATGGAATGCCTGGTAGACGCGAGGATGCTAGATCACCTGACAAAGAAAGATCTGCGTGTGCACCTAAAAATGGTGGATAGTTTTCATCGGTATGTTGGCATAAACACTACAACTATAAAAAAGTTTGTGTGTGCGCCTTAGTGCTCAGTGCTGCACAGAATAAAAACATTTACTTTCTGTTGTTCTGGTGTGGAAAACCACACAAAAAAGAGTGCTGTGTGTCAGAAATCTGAATTGGGAGAGATTCCTTTAGTAATAGCAACTGTATTGCAATTATGTCTCAAAACCAAGATATTGATACAGATAAATTTCATAATGAGCAAGAAACCATTAATACCCTTGACAATACAGAAAGAATAATAATTTAAGTGGTTTCAAGTATCAGAAACGGTTAGACTAAGATTCAAAGCCCTGAGATCTTACAATAATGAAAAACTATTGTGTGTAGCACATAAAAGCTGTTAACAGTACAAGCAAATTGACAGTTGTTTGGGTTACCTAGGGATATAGCCAGGACGCTAAATTGGAAATATGGAAATAAAGGCATTTAGACTTTAGGGAGAATGATGTTTATGTGACAAGAAGTGGATTTCTTTTTAATATACTGTCTGATTTGTCACTTTTTTTGAGGCCTGATTTGACAAACATTTCACAGCTTGCAAGGGCTGACCTTTTCTGAATATGACAATGCTTTGGGTTTCTTATGCTAGAATTTTTATTCAAACATACTCATTTTGGTTTTGTCCATTTCATTCCTGAAATCTGTGAAGTTTTTTTAATGTTTTTGCTCTCCCCTCTGTCCTCAAGATTTGCTACATGGGCACCATGAAACACCTCATGTGAAATGCAGGAAATACACCCTACATATGTTCCCATCTTCAAAATTATCTTTATTAACTCTGTAAATGTTTCTCTTTAAATAACAGAACAAGCTTGCAATATGGAATCATGTGTTTAAAGAGGTTGAATTATGATAGAAAAGAACTGGAAAAGCGAAGAGAAATGAGTCAGCATGAAATAAAAGGTGATAGTTCCTGGGAATGAATACTGGGAATGTTTCTTCTTTTGAAGCTTGACACTCTTAACCCCTTGTCATGCCATTGTAGCAAAGCATTTAAGCATGTCTTTTCAGTAAAACTAACATAAGTCCATCTATTTTCAGAACACATCCTATCTTCTTAAATTAGGCACAGTTAAGTACTTTGCTAAATTGGGGCTGAATGGTGATTTGATACATACGTTTTGCTAAATTGGATTTTGGGAACAGATCTTATCCAAGCTTCTCTCAGGCTCAGAAGCAGAAGGCCAAACAGCCAGCAGCTCAGTGGGATGTGCTGGGGGCAACACTGGGAAATGGGAGCACTCAGGCCCTTAACACTGTGCTCCAGCTTTTGAAAACCTTTGCCTTTGATTTCTTACGTCAGAATGTATCATAGAAAACGTTGCTTGGGGGGTGGCTGCTGAGGCAGTTGATTGGTATATAAGAATAGTTCCTAACAAAACTGGCCTTATTAGAAGATTTAACAGCTGAGTCTAAAGAATTTTTCTGTGTTAAGCTCTCTAGAGTAGTTTGCAGGCTCACTGCATGGTTCCTTTTATATATAACAATTAGGGTGGTTGGTTTTTTCAACTATCAGAAATTAATTCTTTGATTCCTTTGAGCATTTCCAGCTCTAGTGATTACAGCAGTTAGCACTTCTCAAGCACAATGCTGATTAGAAGAGCTGGGGAAAAAAGGGAATTAGAAGGGGGAAGGGTTACAGTGACAGTGCATTTGCTCAAGGCAGATGATGGCATGCACTAATGCACTGCCTTGGACATGCAGGCATCAGTGCCAGTCAGCCCAAGCGAGTCTAGCTGGACACTGACATAGAATTGGCTATTGGTCTCAAATGCTGGTGTTGCTTCAATGCTAGTCACTGCTAGAACAAGAGTAATATCCCATAACCTCCTTCACCTTGTTATGCATTTGTCAATTAGACAGGGTCCCAGGTGGGATTTTGTCTCTGTCTGCTACTCTGTGTTTCAGCTGATCCTGGCCCCAAAGTCTGGGATGCTTTTGGCCAGGCAATGGAGAATGCTTGCTCCCAGAACAGCTACATTAGCTGGACTTCTAAGGGTCCAGGAAAAAGCCTCATCACTTAGTAACAGAAAACTCAGTATTATGTTTCCCACTCACAAGCATAAAGATCAGTATAAGAAAGTTTTTAAAAATCTTACAGGCAGGGTAAGATACTTTTTTAGAAAAGCCAAATCTTCAAAAATGGTTTCCTAGCTCATTCTGTTGCCTTAGCTTTATAATTGGCATGGACATTAACAGCTCTACCAGCTTTCTGAACTAAAAATAGTTTTAGTCTCTAAAATTGTGAACTCATCGTTTGCTTTATGGCATGTTATAAAATGGTAGGTGCTGACCTGACTTTCAAAATGTTAAACTCTCAAGTAAAGCCTTGCGGAACAGATATTTCTTCTGTGCCCTTGCAATGTTAAACTGTAAAATCTTGCCTAAGAATTGAAAAGGGTATATATAGGAGGTGGAAGGAATTGCATTCTGGAGATGCCCTCTGGAGGCACATTTCTCTTTTGGAAATGTTATTTAGAATAAACATTTAACTTGAAGATAGCTAAAATCACACAGAGATTTTGAATAGGAGATATTAAAGCTATATGAATAGTTTACTGGCAATACTCATTGAAGAAATAGAGCAGTATGGCATCCACAGTGCATGCACAGCTACATGCATGCACCTGTACAATTTGGAAGTTATCAGGCATCAGGAGATGACGTGGTGTTATGTCCTCACAGATGTGCTGGTATGGAGCAATGATCGAGTCATACGCTGGATACAAGCCATTGGCCTCCGAGAATATGCAAATAACATTCTAGAAAGTGGTGTACACGGTTCACTTATAGCACTGGATGAAAACTTTGACTACAGCAGTTTAGCTTTATTACTACAGATTCCAACACAAAACACCCAGGCAAGTTTGCTTATGCTACTTCTGGTTATCTATACCCATTATTGCCTTTTATTCATCTTCAACCATTTTAATTTTTTACTTTGGTATCTCCAGGCACGGCAGATCCTTGAGAGAGAATACAACAACCTTTTAGCACTAGGAACTGAAAGACGACTTGAGGAAGTAATTTATTTTATTTTCAGTATTTATAAAATATCACAGTAAAACATTAAAATTAAATTGAATGCATGAAGACATGTTAATACACGTTGTTAAAAAGAGTCAGTTACAGCCTTAAGAAAAAAATTAGAAGTGCCCATCAAGGTTTTTAAAGTAACCACAATGTGGCTTTATATTCATATCACCTTGGATGCTAAATTTGGCACTGCACTCTTACCTTAAGAGGAACGTTTTCCTTAGAGGAAACATGCAGAAAGGAGTGGAAGTTTTGCTGGCCAGAGCAAGCGGCGGGGGGTGTGTAGGTGGGATGCCTGAGCAATCTATTCTTTGGGACACTTACACCCTTTCTTTAATAATAAAGAAGAAAGGAAATTAGATTTTCAAGTTTATTCTTTTTTTTTGTTTCTTTCTTTTTTTTTGTTCTTCAAACTTAATCAGTATTCATAGAGTGTGATTTGGGGCAGTTATCTGGGATGACAAATCTCAAACCCAGCTATGAAATTTATTCATCTTAATGTAAGAGTCCAATGCAAAAGTGTTAAAGTTTTGGATTTCTTCACATGAGAAGAAATAACTTTTAAGGACTTGCTGAAAACGTGAGATGCCTATGAATTCTGTGCATGCACATGAGTGTTTAATCCCTTATTAGCACTTTACATAAGGCACCTAATCAGTAACAAACCACTGCACTTTTTGTCACTGTATAAGAAAGTTCTACTTTAGCTGATACTAAACCCCTCAACTCTATCAACCTAGAGACTTAAGAAGTATTTTCCACCCTAGCATTTAATATTTCTAAAGCATTTGTTTTCACAAGCGTGTCTCAAACACATTACAGTGACTGGATGCAGTGCAGCAGAGCAGGGTAGTTGTGGAATTTGACAGTGGGAGAGGCTGCAACACAGCAGGATAATGAATCAGAAAGTTTCATTTTGCTTTTTCAAACACAACTCTGTGTTGACAGAGCGATGACAAGAACTTCAGACGTGGCCCCTCCTGGCGACGACAGTTTCCTCCGCGCGAGGTTCACGGGATCAGCATGATGCCAGGCGCCTCGGAAACGCTGCCAGCTGGGTTCAGGCTCACCACCACATCAGGGCAGTCACGGAAGATGGCGACGGACGGTATGAAGTCAAAAGCATATTAAATTGACTTTTAATGCATGTCTGTCTTGCACCAGAACAACTGTGTTCCTGTAACTAGGATGAACAGGGCCTCAGAGAGATGAATTAGGGCATGGAAGAGCACTGGCTTGGCATACTATTAATCTTTTTCAGGCTTGCTTCAGTCTGTCAGTGTTCATTTAAAATACAAAAAAATAAAATCCCACCTCACTATCCTACATCTGCAAAGGAAACCTTCAGAAAGACAGGAATTATTTACTAACTTACAACTAAGACTGCATATATTATCTAAGCAAATATTTCAACTTGTTAGCCTCTAGCAGGTGGAGTGTATTTAGAGAATGAACTTAGAAAACACGGTCACCTTTTTTTTTCCTCAAATTAAGTAGCTTAGCCTTGACCATCAAAATAACCGAAGCTGCTAACAAATGCTTACAATCAGATGGATAGTTAGCAAATACTGAATTTCAGGCAATAATTGAGTTATGGTATACCAGTCTTAATTTTCTCTGGAAATCTTTTAGTTTCTGAAAGATGTGCTGTCTCAGCAACGACTGAAAAAGTAACAAGCAGATCACAATTAAAAATCATTGTAAGTGAGCAGGGAGAAGGGACAAATCCTATCACAGCTATTTCTTCAGGTATATGGAAGACAAAGCCAAGCATACCTGCCTGAAGTTCTGACAAGTACCAGTACACAGGCCCATTTAAAATACTGTAATTTATTTCAGCATTAGAGGACTTAGGTCTATGAACAGACTTGTGTCAAAGTCATTTAATACACTTCTTGTAATGCTTACATTCTTTAACACTTGAAGGAACTTGGTATGACAATATTGCCACCTAAATTCCATTAAAGTCATCAAAATTCCATTAAAGTTTCTCACCTTTAAAAACAATACTCAACAGCTGCAGTTACAGATGGAATAATTTACTGATTGCATCACTAAATTCCATTGACTCCTAGCTCCCATGGCACTTCCATGGCCCACATTACTGTAGTAGCTAAGAACCTTAAAACTATTTATGGATTTCATTTTTTATGGTATGATGTAGACATTTTCCAGATGGGGAACTACGGCACAAGGGAGATTATGATTTACTTGAGGTCTTCCAGACAATTTATTCTTGATCTGTGTACTGAACTCAGTAGACTTAAAGGTAGGTAGTTTTAGAGAGCTACATCTTCATCCAGGATTTGGCCTCCTATCTCCCAGTGCTAAGAATGCAACAGTATTTAAACAGCACGATAGGTAAGAGCATTAGGACTTACAATAAAATAAAGACAAAATGGAGTTTTAAACTGTATTCACTTAAGACAGATTCCAATAGCATATCCGACATGAAGAAACGCTGAGTTCTGAACTAGACCATGGACAGATCATGTCACAGAAAGCCAATAGCCAACAGCCACCCTTCCAGTGGGAAATAGACTGATTTATTTTCTTCATGATTCTAAAGAGGTTCTGGTTTGTTTCCCTTTTTTTCTTTTTTTTTTTTTTTTGCGATTTGCAGTTGCTTCATCACGACTTCAGAGGTTAGACAGCTCAACAGTTCGCACATACTCATGCTGACAAGGCCTAGCAAAGAAGGCAGCACTGAATTGTTGTGAGTATTCATAAGGGGCCATCATGAAAGCTTTTTATAAATGTGCACTATGCCCGCATTATCCAAGCAAGAGCCAGCATGGAGCAGAGGACATAACTAAGACTCACTAGGGTGGTCATTTGACCATGACAACAGTCTCAAGTCAGTCCAGGTGACACTACCAACCATAATATGTTTTGGGGAGATGGCAGTAGGCACAGGGAATAAATTTACTTTATGAGCACTTGAAAGAGTTCTACCCAGAGCTGGGGTGGAGGGCAACGCTAGTAAAGGACTTCTTTTTTTACTACTTTTTTTTCTCCTTCCCCTTTAAATGAGAGTCATGGCTCTACATAGAACATCAGGTAGCTGCATAAAGCTAGAAGAAAACTTCCCCATGCAGAAAATCTTGCAAAGTTATCTATTACAGAGATTCTTGCACTTCTCAAATCATTCCGAATTGGCAAAGAAAGGATATTCTGAGCTGGATGCAACTTTGGATCAAATTTAGTACAGGAATTCATGTTGCATTTTTCACCACTTATCTTCCAGTTGTGGCTATGAATATTACAAATTCACTGTTCCAGAGTTCTGTGGAAATACAGTGTTCTACTTCATCACAAGATTTGCAAAAAATACTAACATCATGAGCACTTTCATCAATGTGGCACCACTTCATGCTAGTATTTTCTCAGTAAACCATTGTTACTCAGGGAATTGTAAGGGAGCTGGGAGAGAATATTTGGATAGCACCAAAACCTCACCAGGCATTAAACATGCTTCAATAGCTGTTGCATATTGTAGGCAAGACATGCCAGAATCTGCAAGGAAGTTGTTTTTTTTCTGGATTCCTAAGACTGGAACAGGCTTGGGGCCATCTTACTAACTTTGGGTAGGCTGACAAAGTGCTTAGGAATAGCAAATGTTAACAGTGAGAAAAGCAGATTGCTCAGGATCCCACTGGATGATGTAAGTCTTACTTCCTAGATCTTCAGAAGACTGTAAGAATATAAAATCTTAATCTAGCAGAAAAGGGAACTTTCCATGCCACCATGAAAAAATAAGCATGGGAGGGTTTTCTGTTGGTTTTTTTTTTTAAAAAAAGAGGTAACTGTAGCAGCTGGTCCTATGAAAATGATGATGAACCACATAAATTATAGAAATCTTTTTATGTGTACATACGTATAGCTCAGAGTGTGGTGTTGTATCAGTAAAGCCAATGACAGGACTCTCACTGGGTTCAGTGGGGATAAAAACTAACAGCAGAGATGCTGTCTCCTGTGTGCTTCAGAATTGCAATGTTGAAAGCAATAAAGTATGACCAAGAAATCAAGGACAAACACCAAGCTATTTATTAGGCCAACAGTAATGGGCCAGGCACATGAGGTGAGGTTTGAAAAGTGCAACAAAGGCAGAAATTTGAAAATTGATATGCTAACAAAAATGAATTTAAGATTATTCACACTGTTTATTCACACTATAATAAAGTAGCAAACCACAAACAGAAGTAAAATAGCAGACTTTTCTGGCACTATAAATATGGGAGCTATGCAATTTAAACAAAAAGATGTTTATACAAAGTTATATGAGATATACAATGTAACTTCAATTTCCACTGGAGTATTAGTAGCGATTCAGCTATCAGTGATATGTATCACATCAGTACTTGCTGTTTCTTCACTATTCTACCAATTACATTCTAATCTTAAGTGCTTGAGAGCTCTATAAGAATATCAAATTTGCATCTAAATTGTAATGACTAATATATGAGGATGACTGACACATATTACTATTTCTCATACCACATACTCCTTTTAGAGAAGCAACAAGATGGTGTGAACTAGAATTTATATCTATTTGCCATAAATGCAATTTCAAAATGTAATGCAGGTTAGAAACCAGAATGCACATTAAAATAATTTTGGATTCCAGTACATGATAGAGAAAAACCAAACCAAAACAAAGAAAAGCAGGAAAAATATTCCTACACTATTATATCAAACTCAAAAATTTAAACAAATTGTCAGAATCTTAAGGATGAATGCATAAACAAAAACTGCTCATGTGACTTGAAGTTGGTTGAAGGACAACAGAGGAGTTTCCAGAATTCTGTGATCATAGTTCCTGAGTAATTTGAATAAAAGGGAAGATTATTCATTACAACATGCTTCCTGAAATTTTCCAGATCCAGCTTAGACTGAGACCCAGGCTTGTAACACCTTGCCTAGAACACATCAGCAGCTGTGTTACTCAGGTGACTAAAGTATCTGCACGCTTAGAACCAGGAACTGATTCTAAATAAGCAGGGGAGGGGTAGCTGAATGAGATACACAATAGCCATATAAGAATTTTTAATATGGTAAAGCAGAATATGCATATGAAGAGCAGGCCCAAAGAGAGCTGCAAATGGACTGCATGTGGAATAAAAGCAGATGGCCAGTGATCAGAGCAGGCTGCAGATTCTTCCATTCTGCTACTCTTACAGAGAATTTCAAAGAGAATTTCAAAGCCTTGTATTTCAAAATAGTTTGAAAAAAATAGTTTATGCCAACAGGGTACAACCTTACAGTATCATACAGTTTTTCTTCACAACAGCTGGGTTCCATTCATGTGCTTTCAAATTGCATTTCAGGTTGTTTTTTTAACCATTTGTTGAAACCATGATGAGCTGCCAGAAACTATGAACAGACATTCTCAGAACAGTCCTGTTTCAGTGTACTCTCAGTATAAGAAATCTAAGAACAATTAAGACTGTTAGTGCTGGCCAATCAATGTTGCAAAGAAGTTTACCACAGGACAGGTGAAGCCTTCTGCTGTGGGGGCTATATGTTGCCCAGCTGAACATCTGTAATGCCTTTATACAGTCAGTGGATTTGGCACTTACACTGTCCAACCTTCCCCAACATTTTGCTCTTATAAAACACGTCATCGGCAAGTTAGAAGGCTCAGTCAGAAAAGTTTTGTTGCTTCAGGCTGGTGCAATAGAACGTACTAGTTACACTTTTATTCTAATGAAATATTAAAGGGGATTTGGCAAAATCAACAATGTACTTTACCAATGAAGGGTTTCAAAGAGGATTTGTAAAGACAAATAGAGATGTGAATGATAATCTGGAAGCAGCTGGTCCATAGCAAAGAAATCATCAGGATGAAAAAGGTAAATGCTGATGAGTTGCAGCAAACTAGGAAGGAGAACCACAGCAACATCTGTACACTGAAAAAGTATGTTTAGCCTTGTGCCAAACAGGCAAAGGTCTCCAGATGCAGGAAACTAACCCCAGTGCTGAATCAAAAGAGCAAGAAGACAAAGTTAAAGTGAACATAAGCAGCAGTCTGTTTTGATCTACGACAGAAATCAGTATACATTAGTAAAAGATTAAAATGCATTATTAATAGGTTTATGTTGCAGATCTAAAATTAAACAAATGCATGTCTCCCACAGATACTCAAAACTCATGTTTTAATAAAACATGCAATAGCTTACTTAGTGCTATATTTTCTGATGTCATTACATCATAGACTGAATTAGAATTAATACAATCTTGCTAATTAACGTTTGTTTATTTTTTCCCTTAGATGTCATCTCTTTCTTCTTCTTTACCTGAAGTGCACTACCACGACTTAGGAAAAAGAACATTAAAACTCTCTGCAAGAACAGGGTAATAGGGAAGAGAACACATATGGTCTATCAGACAAACAAATATGATGTTCCTTTCATGTATTGGTTAGTTTAAAACATGAATAAAAATACCTAAATTACTACTACAAAAAAACAAAAACAAAGCAACCTTTTCTCTCAGCATCTCTGTCATCAAAAATTTGGCAGTAGTGCACATCCAAAGCTTTTATCAAATGAAGCCACTCATCTTTACATTGTTCCATCTGTTTTATTGTAAAATACTAGACATTTACGTATTTACTGTGTATGTATTTCTTTTAAAATGTGTAAGTCTTATGTAAATGGATATAAATATGATTTTTTAAAAATAAAATCTATGGTACATGGGGTCTCAGTGCAAACATTTGACAATACAGTGTCAATAATACTGTTTGTATCTTTCCATTCCACCATTTTTACAGTTTTTGGATTGTAACAGTCAAATGAATATGTTTAGCAGAGTTAGAAGCTTCAACATGTTCCTACTGACAAAAATCTGTCAATATTTAAAGCTGAACACCTGCCTCTGATGATGTATAATAGAATGACATAACCTGGAACTGAAGCCAAAATGGACCTCTAAAGACAAAATGGAAATGTCAGATACCTATAGAGAAGCACCATGATGGCTCACCTCTTAAACAAAGAAACCCAGAAGAACTGTTTATAAAATAAAAAAAGCAATTTAATAAAACATGATTTATACAAAAAAATCCAAAAGACTTTCTTCTATGTTACCTGCGGACCAAGAAGAATCTTGCTTTACCAAGAGCCACCTTTTCGTTCCAGGATCTTCAAACACCAGCCAGCATTGGAAAAGTAAATCTAATATTTGCATAGAATCAGATTCTCGTTTCTAGATATATTCAACAAAGAAAGAAAAGAGAAGCCAAACCCCACCATTTCTTCATTCTAACAGGGCATTAGACAGGTTCCTGTCTAACGTTATGCTTTTAGCCAAGATGGCCTTGCTGAGACTTCACAGAAGTCAGTTTTATCAGAGGAAATAACTGAAAGACAGAGTGATTAATATATAGTGTATAAAAGTTTAGAAGAGCAACTATTACCTGCTGTGGCTTTATTTGGTGGTGTTACTGTTGTTTATTCTTTGTTTAAATGGGAAGTTTCAAAGTAAGACCTACTTAATAGTCATTTACCTATTTGCTATTTTTCTGCTGCTTGATCTTAGCTCAAGACCTGTCTTTTAGTTATTTCTTTTAGCAGTTTGATCTGCAATGTTTGCACGTACATGAACATTTGTTTTGTCTATTTTCATTTGGCAAACTTCGGTCAATCAGATGGTGAAAGATTTTTCTCCCCCAATGTCAATAAAAGAAGAATTCAGTGCTATTTGTGTTTATAAGTCTATTAAGCTTGGTACATAGCAGCATTAATTTTGGAAACCACATGCTTCTCCTAGCTAAGCATAAGCACATTTTGGCACTAACAGGTATGAGTTACAACGGTCAGAATCTGCCACGAGAGGGAGCACTGGACTTGCTGCTGGTGTGATACGATATCAGGCTCACCGCACACAACTCTATCAAGTCAGGGCTCTTGTACGTACAGTTCCTCGCACTTACTGACATCATTGCTGATGTTCCTTCTTCTCCTCTCTCAGCCTCCTTTTATTATTTTTGTGCAAAACGTCACGAAGTAAAGCAAGGCAAACACTATTGTCAGTGGTTGCAGTATCATATGAACATCCCCTTGTAAACACCAGCTCACATTTTACAGAATTTCTTTTGCAGCCCACATTGTCAAGGCCCACGCTAAAATTTAGGGGATAAAGGGGATTGAGGTGTGTTGGGGAAAAGAATGAGCCAGATGTTGCATCCAAAGCTGAAGTTATCGTGCCCTAGAAGTACAGCAGTCCCAAATTCTTTATTTCACAGTGGAAGAAAACAGACTAGAAGAATAAAAAAATTTTATTACAACTATTATTGTGACTTTAGTTTTGATTTAAGGATAACATATTAAATTCATCCCTGTCTCGCTCACACAAGCTGAAGCTATACCCTCTACAGCTAGACATTGTGGTCATGCTAAATGTGGCCTAGTTGACTCCAACCTTTTCAGTACACTAAGAATAACTACTACATCTGCCTCTTCAAGCCAAGTTTCAATAACACCCTGATCATTCAAATCCATCTACATGCTTCTTCTCTCCAAAAACAAAATTAGGAAAATTACTGCTCTCCTACCACTCGTTAAATGGGCTTGTTTCTCCTTGATGACCAGGCTGCTGGGCAGCAGCAGAGCCATGCACAAGGATAACTACTGCTTCTCCCTTTCTGCAGCTGGGCTCAAAGCTAAAGTTGTAGACAAAGTATTCTGCAATCACAGTTCCTCAGCAAAAGGCTCCACTGGAAAATGAAAGCAATGCCCATGAAACAAGCATTTTTTTTTTTCCCACATTGTACTGCTGCAATAAGGAGCCTTTCTTTGTCTGGGTTTTCTGAATGCTGATGCATGACACTTTGGCATTTCTGGAATCCTCCACATTAGCAGCATAGTAGTGCAGTGAATTCACCTGACCACTCTGCCCTTCTCTTTTAAAATACAAGTCTCAATCTAAAATGACTCCTATCAAACTAGAGGGGAAAAAAAGGAAAAAAAAAAGGAAATTTTTGAGAAAGAGGAAATAAAAGAAAGCAGCCCAAGCGTCTTCAGAAAACAGAAGTTAATACAAATATTTTTGTCCTATTGAAGCTCTTCACAAACAGTTCAGAGAACAGATAATAGTTTCTTACCAATATTAATGTATGCAAATAGCCTCTCAGGAAGGTAAGTGCATGCCAAAATATCTATTATTAATGCCGCTAGGGTTTTTGTGTTTTTTTAAAGTCTGATATTAATTCTCACCTCCTAAAAAGCAGTTTACCTTTCCTTACAAATGAAGAAACTGGTGTAGGAGCATGAGGTATCATTGGGAAGCTATACAAGACCTAGGAAATTAATTCTCTTCTCCTACATCTACTTCAGTATCTTCACTAGAGAGTTTGTGCTTTTACTAATTAGTTCTCCTCTCCTGCTTCTGCAATTGCATGATGGCTGCAGCCAAGATAATGATAGCAAACATACAAAACTTAATGTGTCACCTTTCGTTGTACAAAACACTAATGTCCACGCACCTTGTGAATGTGCAGTTTCTTTGTGATAAGACACTTGTAGCATCTCACTAATTTAAAAACAAACCAAAAAAAAGCAACAAAAAAACGCAGCACTGACCACTCCCAAGAACTCTCCCTTGGCCTGCAGCTGCTCAGCACAGTGTGCTAAGTTACAGAATTGTGAAACGGAACAGTGTCTTCAAGGCACTCCATTATTTGACACTGTCCTCCTATTAAAGCCTTGATACTTGAGTAATGGTACTTGAATTCTTAAATAATCCATCCAGAAGAACATAATATCTTCAACTAACTGCAACTTATACAAGAAGTATTTCAAAAAAGTTAACAGGTCATCTCTGAGGAACAAAATTACTCCCACATACAACTCACTAGCATGTGTACTTAACATATCTACCTATATACATAACATATCTACCATAAAGCATCATTAACCTTTGCTCAGTCTTTAAATGTGTGATTTTCAACTGAGTCAAAGAACCAAGTTGGAGGGTTGGGGCAGGCTACCTTATACAATGATTTGGCAAAAAACAAGTAGAGTGCAGACTCAAACGAGGCTGTTTTATTATAGGACTGTATGACCTGGTTCAACACAACTGTCTCAGCTGTATGCAGTCCCTAGTGAAAAAACACATGGACATTTTATATAGTTCTTATGTAACTGGTAGAGCTCACCAACTCTACAAAAAGGTCACAGGCACAAGGCACCATCAGGGTATGACTCACGTTAAGTAGCATCTATCACCTTTTAGCTCTACATCAATACAAAACTTATTTGATCACTTTACATTTACTTACCTCTATCCACCAACACACAGCACTATTTCTGGACTCCTCTGAGGACCTCATCATCTGAATTTGTGTATTGCTTACTGTTTCTTCCTCTGGAAAGCGCTGCTGAGTTTGACTAACTTCTTGGCTTTTGACCTTTTCTCTATACGTATATCTTTAGAAGGATTTTTACATGTATTGTTCAATTAAAAACCAGCAGCTTGAGAAATAATGTCTATACAGAGTGTATCCTCCATGCCCTAGCTTGTTGAGAACCCTGTAACAATTCTGAAATGGCCTATAAAGTTCAGAATGGGCTTCTTAGTATCTGTATTTGCTAAATTTCTTGGTTTTATATATATATA
>NW_008668256.1:0-745 GCF_000695815.1 Acanthisitta chloris
TAAAAACAAGAGCTTGATGGTGGGTTTTCCATTGCGCAACACCAGTTTTGTAATTGCAGACAGGTTTTGCCATTGATGTCCTCTCCTGCTGTATAAAATGCAAAAGAAGTAATTAATTTAGAATCACAGAATGATTGGAAAGGTTAGAAGAGACCTTTAAGATCATCCAGTCCAACTGTCAATCCAGAATTACCACTGTAAGCCTTAGACCACTAACCATATCACCCAGCACCAGATCCAGATGTCCCTTAAAAACTCCAGGGATTGTGACTCCACCGCTTCCCTGGGCAACATATTCCAACATCTGATAACCCCACAGTAAAAAAAAATTAATTCTTATATCTAATCTGAATCTCTCCTGTCTCTGCTAAAACCATTTATTCTAGTCCTGCCACTATAGGTATGGTAAAACAGATCAGCCCACACTTCACTATGACCTCATTTCAGGCTGTTGTAAAGAGCAATGAGTCACCCTTAAGCCTCCTCTTCTTAAGACTGTACAAACACAACTCCCTCAGCTGTTCTTCATAAGACATGGTTTCTAGACCTTTCACAAGCATTGTTTCCCCTTACTAGACATGTTCCATCACCTCAGTGTCCTTTTTAAAGTGAGGGGCCCAAAGTAGTAGAGTAGTAGAGGTACTAGAGGGGTGGCCTCACCAATGCCGAGTACAAGGGATGATCACTTCTCTAGTTGTGCTGTCTACATTATTCTTGATATAGGTGTGCTGGTTTGAGCTGAAGT
>NW_008668257.1:0-785 GCF_000695815.1 Acanthisitta chloris
CCCAGGCGGGAGGTGTGAGGCTGCCCGGGAGCATCCTTACCTTGCACCTGCCTCCTGCGTGCTGGGCGGGACCGCAGTGCCGCCGCGGCTGCTGCCCACCGTGTCCCTGCCCTGTGGTCCCGCGGTCCCCCCAAGGCTGGTTTTGGCAGCATGGCAAGCAGCCCCTGCCCCTTCCGTGCCTGAAGCCAGTGTGGATTCGTTGGTTACCTTGAACATCTTGTGCTGCTAATGAATTGCTAATACAATTTTCTAGCTAATTTTATTTCCATAGTCCTCACATTTTAATGTCTCCAAAAAGCGAGCATTTATTTGCTTAATCTCCCTGCGTAATACAATTTGCAGTGACTCACAGATTCTGAACAATCAGCTATGCATAAGTGAAAACAAACTGTTTAGCAGCACAGAGGTCTGATGTGCTTACGGACGGGGTATGAGCACCTGGACTGGGGTTTTGTCCCCGTTGTCGCTCCGGCTGGGTTTGTACCTGTGGGTGATGGGATGGAGCTTGTGCCCTGGGGCTCAGGAGTGTGTGCAGCACAGGAGTGGCCGTGGTACCCTCTCGCATCCCACCCCAGGGCAGCTTCGTGGGGTGTTTCTCGGGGTCCCCTCTGCCCTGGGCATTGTGAGGTCTCAACTCGGCAGCTCCGGCAGGTGTGTTGGGATGCAGTGATCACCCAACGGCTTCCTTGCGCTTGGGCATCCCTCGGCGTTGCCAGGGTCCCTGCTGCCTCTGGTCCAAGAAGAGCCACTTGTCCTTCTCGGCTGTTCCCCTTGGAGGGCCAGTG
>NW_008668257.1:824-1054 GCF_000695815.1 Acanthisitta chloris
GGCGACACCCAGAGCCCTGCAGCTCTTGGGGTCCCCCAGCGGGTGATGGGACAGCAGGTCTGGGGTCCTGGGCACTGGGCTGTGCCTAAGCTGCATTCTCCCTCCCCACAGGTACAGACATGGCTGTTTTCTGCCTGCTGTGTGGCAAGCGGTTCCAGACGCAGAGCGCCCTGCAGCAGCACATGGAGGTGCACGCCGGGGTGCGCAGCTACATCTGCAGCGAGTGCAAC
>NW_008668258.1:0-862 GCF_000695815.1 Acanthisitta chloris
GATTAAATTAAATGTCTGTGCCTTTTGAATATTCTACTTGCTATTAAAACTAAATTCAATTTCTTGAGAGAACCAGCATACTTGAATCCTATTAGATTTTGACACAATCCATATTTACTGGGTAGTGTTTTGCTCTCTGTAAATCTCCAGCACTTCAGTGCAGGAAGCAACAATCGTCTGGAATGAAATATTTCTTTTCTCTCTAGGGGGCAATGTTGCTCTTCATTTAGTACGTTGGTTCTGGTAACAGTGGTAAAGCATTTTACGCTATTTTTAGCAAACTTAAGAGAAGTGCTAAAACTGTTTTCTTCAATACAAAAGAACATTTTTCCTCAGCATCTACAGTGCTTTCACAACGTGTGCTCTCATTTGAAACCATCAAAATATTTCTTTTTTAAAGAACCAAACCCAGGCCTATTAATGTGAAACTCACTTTATTAGCACACTGTTAAATGCAAAATTATATTAAGTATCCATGCTTATTTTGGCAAAAGGAAACTAGTTTGATTTATTTTGATTATTTTCTCTGTTCTATTGCTTTGTTGTTTGGAGTTTTATGTTTCGTTTGGGGTTTGTTTTCTTTTTGTTGTAATATTTTTTTCTTTGCCTTTGGAATAGAAAAGTGTCTGGTTGAAGGGCTCATTAGTAAAGAAGAATTAAGATCAATTAATAACACAGTCAGATGTGCACAAACTCTGCATGAACCATACTCTCTGTGCCCTGCTCTGAGGCTCTAATTTGTTATTGAAGCTTCAACATGCCCAGAGTTATAAAAATGCATCATTTCTGGTGAGAGGCATGAGAATATGCAAAGAATGTGCAATGATTCTAAGAAAAAAAAAGTCTGAGATATGCAGCAGGA
>NW_008668258.1:890-1848 GCF_000695815.1 Acanthisitta chloris
TATTAGTAATTTTCCAAATACGTGTAATTATGAAGGCAGTTTTACTGCAATAGAGAAAAATATTATGAATCTCAACAGATAATGCACATCTAACCATGTATGAATTAAAAAGCAAATAAAAAATCCAAATGAAAATCCAATGTAGTAACCCTCTTTTTTATTCAGCTATCTTCAATTGCCTTTTTATGACTATATTTTACATAAAGTAGTTTTCAGCTAGCTCAACTGTGCTGAAAGAGAATACTTAGTGTAACCAAGTCACATAATAAGAATTTCAATCATAGCAAATGTTTTGGGTGCCATAATTACTGGCCATTGCATTATTCCTGGTGTCAGTCATAAAGTTGAGTATGTATTTCAACCATCACTTTTAAAAAATTTAATTGTCAAATATTCACCTGTTTTCTCTGATTACATTACTGTATACTGACACAATTTAGATCCGCAGTAAGCTATTGTGTGGTTCATATTTGAAATGCACCTCATCAGCAGAATTCTCTGCATTTTCCCTCTGGAATGCTGAGTCTTCAAGCAGAGTCTCCACCCAATTGTAGTGGAGGGGACATGTCTCAGGGGATGCTCTGATGCAGATACCCAGTCACCTAAGCAGCCTGGATCTGAAAGCCATCCAAAATCAGTAGTTCTTCAGACAAAATGATAACCTTCAGCAAATATTAACTTCACCAAATTAAAGATAGCAGATGTTTCTGTTGGTTTTGATTTGAATGAAAATCAGACATTGAAACTCAGGATAACCCTCAACCCAGTTGTTAGGTAGGGACCCAGGGGACTGCAGTACACAGCCCTGAAATTAGGCAGACACCACAGTGGTTAAAACCAGACTATTACATAGTGTTTATTAGTATCTCATGTGTGTGTGTTTATCATTTCTGATCAAAGTCTTTGAGAGCACTTGCTTTGAGTTGTATTTAGTTATTTTAATGCATGGAGGAAAACA
>NW_008668259.1:0-918 GCF_000695815.1 Acanthisitta chloris
TGCGGAACGGCGCTGCTCGTCCCTCGGCTTTGTTGTCTCTGCCCCCCGAACGCCCCTGAGCGGGTTGTTTTCGTGACGCCCTGGATGGGGATGGTGCGTGTGGCAGCGCTTGGGATCCCTCTCGCTGCTCTGTGTGTGGTAATTGTATGGCAGCTCCCCTCCCCCCCGCGCAGCGTGACAAGGGGTCATGATCCGCCTCGTTTTTAACGTGCACTCGAATAATCCTCCTAATTTCGGCACTTTGGTGGTGTTTTGGGTTTTTGGGTTTTTTTCCTTTGGTTCACCGAGTTATGGTGTGGTTTTGGGGTTTTGTTTATTTTTTTGTCTCGCTTCTTTAAGAGATGCCAGAATAAAATCCAAACAAATCAACCGGAAAAAAAATTCTGTTCTTTACCCTAGTGTTCCTGCAAAGGAGGAAAAAATTGCATGGAAAAAATATATTGCCACTAATGCTGACTTTGTCCCTAGAAGCAGAACATGGCTATGCATCAGTGTTACCCTTCGATAGTGACTATTCCAGAAAGAAAACAAAGGCAGGCACCATGGCCAGAAAATCCCAGAATAACAGGTAATAGCCGCACCGCTTTTCCAGAATGAATCGGCATCTTTTCCAATGTCTCTAGCTTATGTGCAGTGCATACATTTATGAAAAATAATAACTAATCCGGTGTCTGAGCTCTCCCCATCCCGGTAGTCGCCATTTTTCCCCTGGATGGGCTTGGCTCTGTTTTGATCTCTCATATAAACACTGCCACGCGTACACCATCTCCTTAGTACTCACTGCACTTCTGAACCATCCGCCCTCATCGCCGCTCCGCGCTCACCGGCGGCGGCTTTCGCTGCAGCCCTTGCCACCGTCATCGCCACCCAGATTTCTCTCTGCATGGCACTAATTTCCCCCCCGGCATTTATTTATAA
>NW_008668260.1:0-6756 GCF_000695815.1 Acanthisitta chloris
TCCGCGCCTCGGCTCCTCGGCCAGAAGTGGTTGAATTACGTTCGGCTCTGCCGGGAGGAAGGTGCAGAGCCTGGCAGGGGCACTGTCCTCCCCGTGGCTGATGCCAGTTGCTGTCCCGCTGTTTTGCCAGCATTTTTTTTTTTTGTCCTAGATGAAAAGCTCGGCCGATTTAACATTCCTGCAGGGCTGCTCTCCCCAGGGGCACCAGATTTCAGCTGGCTTCTCACATTCTCTTTGTCTGGGGGAGAGGAGGGAGGGCTGTGCTGGCACCGTGCCCAGTGCCTCGGTGACGATGCAAGGTGTTGGGAATACTTTTTTATTTCTCTTGTGTTTGAAGTTGGTTGGTTGGGGTTTTTTCCCCCCCTCCTCTCTCTCGTCTGCATCTTTTCCAGCAGAACATGGTTTGAGTTAGTCTCTAAGGAGCATCTCGGGAAGGGATAGCAAATCCCCTTGAGGATGGCTGTGGAATACCAGAATTCATCCAGAGCAAAGTGATGAGCACAGCAGCTCTCACTCTGCCAGCAGCAGCAACTCTCAGTGGCTGCTTCTGCCTCCCTGCTTGTGACAGACAGGGGTGCTCGGGAATCGAGGCTGCAGGTTGCTTATTTTGGGGGAAACCGAAAAATGTGACAAAACCCTGAAGATTTGGTGCTATCATTCTGGTGCAGAGGAGCACAGGAGCCTTCTCGTGCTGGATTTTGGTGTCTTTCCAGTGTATCCTTGCTGTCTCTTTGGTGCTTTGAGTTTGGTGTTTGCTGGGTTGATGAGACAGCTCTTTCCTATCAGCTGGATGTGGAGTGATGCTGAGCTCACAGTGGATTATAGGAATGCAGATTTTGAAGCCAGGTTTTTGCCTTCTGTATCCACAACAGGTTTACTTAGCTGAAACAGATGTCTTGGCCTTAGCTGGGAGCACATGAGCTGTATGGAGATCTCAGTACCTTGGCCTGGTGTGCTTCATAACTGGGAGAGTTTTGTGGTTGTCCTTGTGGTGCAAAAGGTTGATTTCAGCCTGACCCTTGCTGGATGTGCAGCGGAAATCCTCCTGAGACTGTGCACGTTTAATGTGCCAGCAGGACGTGCAGAATGGAGCTCACTGAGCACTGCCCTGCTCCAGGGACACAAAAGGCAAATGCCTCCCATTCAACTGATTTGCTTGATCTCCAGAAAAATCTAATGTGCCGTGGTGCCAAGATGAAAGGAGAGCCTGGGATTCCTGTCGTGAGCTGCCTAAGGGATAAGAAACCCTTGCATATTTCATTGTATTGATGCCTGAGCTTTGAGGCATTTCTTTTAACCAATCTTGCTGTTCTTTTGGGGCTGACTTCCCAGGATTGGGGCAACTGCCTGCTGGCAACAAGGTTAAGTTTTGTAAACCACGGAGCAGGGTTTTTTTCGCCTTAGAGCTATGGAGGAAGAAATACTAGCACCACTGAGGGACTGTGGGAAGGACTATAAGATTCATAGAATCAGCTGTAATAGAATTATTTCTCTAATTAAAGGTAACAAAGTATAAACTGCTGTAGGATTCTTTTTGGCCCAAGAGCATGGGTTGGTTTTTTTCCCCTGGCAATGCTCCTATTCATGAACCCTTTCTTTGAAGTCATAAAAGGATGTGTCATATTTGTATTTCCTGATAGGTAAATGCTTTAGTAACAATACTGTGTGATTGCCATTTTACCTATGGAGAAGAGAGTTTTTGCATTTGGACCTGCTGTTTTAGCAGCATGGTTTTGGCTGTTTGAATTAAACAACCTCAGCATGTGCAGAGAGGGACATCTTCCAGCCTGTGCAGAAGTGCTGGAAGTTGCTGAAGTGCTGTTAGCTGGGTGGGAGGACTGGGAATTGCACTGAGTGTGCTTGTTCAGCACCTACTGGTCTGGCTGGCCATTTGAATTTGAGTGATACAAAGTATAAAGGGTTCATGTGCTTTGTTCTGATTACAGTGAAGACTCTTGTTGTTGAGTTTGTTCCTTGAGTATGAGTTTGTTGCGTTTAGTTAATTCAGATTAATTCAGGCTTTAATCTGTCTTTGCCTGAATACCAGTTCCCATGTTTTTTACAAACTTTGATTCAGGAATGAGTGAAAACTTCCACACTTCATCAGCCTGCCCTGGAGCTGCTGAGGGGCTCTGTGTGTCTGAACTCGGCCATGGGTTTGCAGCAAAAGGGTCTTCTGGTTTTGGCAGAGCATCCCAACCTCCCACTGTGGTGCAGAGCAGAGCCTTTCACATCCTCTGAGCTGGGTCCATGTGCCCTGTTCTGGTTTGCCCTCTTCTTAACTGGCTTAACTAAGGCCATGAGTAAACGTCCTCTGTAGCTAGCTGTGACCACAGGACAAGCCCCTGCTCCCAACAGGTTGTCCCACTCTTGTCTGCTGGATGAGCCTCTTCCTGCATGAGTGTTGTGATCATTCACTTGGCAGTAAATGAGCCACGACAGCGAAGGTCTCTCTCAGCTCTCTGATGCCAGTGGACACAAGTGCAGGTTATTTTGGCCTGGCCTGTGCCACGTGCTCTTGTCATCCCCACGCCCCTGAATCTGCTGCTGGAGCGGTTGGTGAGCTTACCAGGGCAGTTTCCCTGGGATGAAATGGTTTAGGGGTGAAAGACTGACTGGCTTTGAGTGAAGCCAGGAGTCTGTTTTGCCCCAGCAGCCCTTCTGGCAGAGACAGAAGAGGGGTGATAGGACGTGGAGGACAAGGGAGTTGTCCTGTTCACTGCAGTTTCCTTTTTAAGCTGCTTCCATCAGCAGGCCCAGCATGGCCTGGAGCTAGTTCCTGAGGGGGAGTTGTGCCTTCAGTTCCAGACTATGCAGATAAAGCCTGGTCCATGGGAAACGCCTTCAGACACACCAGAGTCTTCTGACGGAAGCTAATCAGGAGTTCAAAGGAAAGGAGTGTTTCCTCCTTCCCTGTGGTGTCCTTTCCCAGTGTTTCCATTCCTGTCCTACTACCCAAGTGGCTTTCTCAGTGGATGATGCAATCAGGCAGAGATGCTTGTGAGCTTTCAGCAAATAAATACATCAGAAGTGGAAATGTTTCATTTAGGCTCCATCCCAGGTGCAGTGCAATTATTTGTGCCTTGTTGTGACATGCATATACTTGTGTTTCTCTAAAAAGTCCTCCAGGCAGATTCAAATAGTTCATGAAGTGCCTCTTATTTGTAATAAATTCTGGAGCAAGCACAGGGACTTGGTTTTAGCTGGATTCATAGAGGGTTTCTGAGCTCTGCTGTCATTACTTACATGTTTGGTGTTAGTCCCTGCCTCTGTCAAGGTGCACAGGAAGGCTGTTCCCTTGTAGGAAAGACAGCTTTAATGAGCAAGCAGTTTCTTGTGCTTTTTAGTAGCTCAGTCATGAGTGTCCACTGGGGCAAGATGTCTGTTTGATGGATTTTATATTTTTCACGAGGAAGGGCATTCTTCTGCTTTGGACAGTGTCTTAAAGCAGTCAGTTCTTGGAGTGTCAGGAAAGCATTGACTAAATCAGCAGCCCTAAGGTCCATCCAGCTTGCACATCTGGAAAGAGACACTGTAGGTCAAGAGAAAATTCTTTTGCACTTGGTCTTTGTCTCGTGGGAGGATGGAAATACCATTATTTGGGATATGTTCTCTCATCCTAATTACTGTTCCAAGGGTTTGAGGTTACTGCTGTAAGGATTAAGTGTTTTATGTTTCCAGCTGAGTGTTGCCTGGTGAATTCTAGTGTAGCTGGTGTCGACCATCTTCCAGCTACTCTCCCAAGCTTTGTTCTTTGTGCATTGTCAGCTGCCATTTTTGGGTTATGCAATGCACAGAGCTAAAAGAGATTTGGAAAGCTTAAAATGAGGATGCTGAAGATCCACTTTGTTTGCAACGAAGCATGGGAGAGGGAAAGCACTCCGTGATCCCCAGGGATCCTATGGCTTGTGTAGCAGCTCAAGGAGATGTGACCTCCTACTGTTATGGGCTTCAGACAGAAACTAGGGACTTGGATTGGACAGTATCAGCTTTAGAAAATGTCCCTGAAAAAAAACACACTGAGAGACCAAAGTGCTGAAGACGCTGAGATTATTTTTTCAGGCTCTTTTGTCTCTTTGGGCTTAAGATCTTATATGAAATTCCAGTGGGGGCTTTATGCTGCAGAATGCTGGGAGACTTCTGCAGTGGAGGTATGAATAAAACTATTTGTTGGCATCTTCATCAACCACCAGAAGCAAATAGAAGGCTGGTTGTACACAGAGTGTGTATTTTCTTACTTCTCTGGTATTCTGTTCATGTTCAGCTCCCTGAACTAAGCTCTCTGCACTTAGCTTTCCCTGGTAGAAACTGCTTTGACAGGGGATGAAATGAAGATGACAGAGTTCCCTGCACTCACGGAATCATAGAATCATCAAGGTTGGAAGAGACCTCCAAGATCATTAAGTCCTACCCTACCCCCTAAACCATATCTTCCAGCACCAGGTCCAGACACCTCTTCCAAGGATGGTGACTCTGCCACCTCCCTGGGCAATTCCCTGTTCCAGTGCCTGGCCGCACCAACAGTGAAAAGTTTTTCCTAATATCTAATCTGAATCTCTCCTGTCTCAGTTTCTGACCATTCCCCCTAGTCCTCTGACTCCCCAGACTTGCTGAGTGTTCCTGTCTCAGCCTGGAGTAGAGCAGTCCTGGGCCCCTCTAAACTGACCTTTTTCTTAACTGCAGAGTTTATGATCTACCAAAACCAAATAAGCCAAGCAGGAAGGAGGGGCAAAAACCTGTGCTGGTGTGTGTAACTTGGCAGCTGTGAGACACTGCCATAAGGCACTTTGCTTTGACAGATGGGGCTATTTCCTACCTGGGCAAACAAGGCTCCTGCTTTTTGGCTGGAAACCTGTTACAGAGGCAGAAAATACTCTGTGTAGTGGGATTTTGTGTCATCTTGGCTATCATGAACTGGTGGCCCAGGGCCAGGTGCTCTGCAGCAGGGATAACCTATTTGTTCTGTAGGTCTGGTTTTCTGTTTGCTCTTGCTCCTGTCATTCTTCTGGGAAAAAATAAATAAAGAGGCTTACTGTCTCCATCTCCAGTGATACCAAGAAAAGCCCTGTACAATGCTGCCTGATGAGCTGCGACTGAGCTCAGCAAATCCCCTTTAACCACATGGAGTTCAGCTGTCTCGGGTGTTTCTGACTCTGAGGCAGTGCCATGTGTTGTGTGTGAGTTCTCTTGTGTAGGAGCAGTCAGGGCTCAGGTTAGAACACTTTGGCATGAAATATTTTCAGTAACAAAGTCAGAGAAAGAAGTTACCCTAGAAGTCTTCGTAGCTGGATAATTAAATAGAGTCCCAGGGGATGCAGTGGGTAAGCTGTGCTGTGTAGTCTTGGCTGGAAAGGTGCTGCTGTGCTGTGGGGCTGGCTCACATTTATCGTCAGAGCACTGACCTGCTCCAGCCCACTCGTCCTGCCCCTGCTCCAGCACCTGCTCCTCACCCCCTGCTCTTCTGCGGGCACAGCCATGCACCACCACTCAGTCTCATCTGCTCGGGGCTTGTCCCCATATGCTGTCGGTGCTGTGTGGGGAAATAGCAAGTGCAGGGTTGTTTCCAGACATGGAGTAAGCCGTGGGTGTTCCCACTGTAATCCAGGCACTGAGCCTTCCTTGTAGGTGTTTAAACAGTAACCCAAGGTCCAGCTGTTAGTTTGACCACATTCAGTTTGTTGTAAAGCTGTAAATGCCGTATTTGGTTCTCTTCTGGTCTGGCATCTGTTTCCTCCTTGTGTACAGTGTAGTTCTTTGATAGTCCTTTGATAGCTACAGATATCCAGCTGTATATCAGCCACACTATTTAGCTGTTTAGCTCTTTATTCCCTAGCTCCAGTAGTTAGGTTTGGGATTTTTTTTTTGTTAGGCCTTCCGAGCGTTGCTCTAAGCTGTGGTGAGTGGAGAAGCTCCAAGTGTTGTACGAATTCTTGATCATCACCAGTCAACATCAAATGAAGTGAGGAGAGATGGTGGAAAGGCTGTGAGCTGAGATGCAAAGCCTGGAGTGCAGCTGGCATGAGGAGTATTTAATGTAGGCCTGAGGACAGATGCTATGCACTTTGTAATTTGGAGGTACATTTTCTTAGCAGTTTATACCCTTGTAATACAATGAGTAGTCTGGCTGGGACATGGCTGAGTTCTGTTTGCTTGGCACAGTACAGTGAGTGTGGAGCAAGTAGGGCTGGGGCTTGGAGGGCAGCTTTGTCCTCGGGTTGGTGCTGCCCTTGGGCTCTTGCTTGCAATCTTGGCAGAAGAGTTGCAGTTTTGGCTTGGAAACTCGTTAAAGAGCTTGCCCCTGAAATAAGCCACTTTAATTTTCATCACATTAGTTTTAAAATCACTGAAAATGAGAGTGAAAAGCAAATGCCATGATCCTTTCTGTACAGTGGGCTTAGTAGGTGCTGAGGAAATGCCTGGTGAATAAGTGGGGACCTGACAACTCAGCCGAAATTCACTACGGCTGTAATTTGAAATGAGGCTGAAACACTGGTTTGAGGTTCTGAGGCTGAAGACTCTTCCAGACCAGGAGTCTGTTTTAGGATGGCAATAAGCATAAAAGATAAGAAAGACAGAATGATCTGGAGGTAAAGCTGTGCACTGCTATCCTTTTTTCTTCTGGCCCTGTGTCCTGTCACCAGAGTGGTTGAGTTCACTAAAGCAAGAGAAAACTGTCTGCTTTTAGTTAGAAAACTGAATTGGCTGTGTGTGGGATTTGAGGAGCTCTGCTGTCCTTGTGTGATGAGTGCTGGGGAT
>NW_008668260.1:6777-8299 GCF_000695815.1 Acanthisitta chloris
CTCCTTCCAGCAGCAGCGCATCAATGAATCCTCCACTCTGGTTTTAGTGTGCCGTATGTTCTCATCCTGTTCCCTCTCCCGTGGCCTGTTGAGCCAGCTCGGGATGCTGTGCTGCTGGGCTGACTTCGGCCTGGAACTCCAAACCCTGCTGTGAGAGAGGGAGATTGGAGAGAGACACTGTTGCCAGAGCTGCCTTTAGTGGAGATACTTCTTTGGTTTGCTCTTACTCTTGAAACAGAGAGAGCCATGTCAGTGATTTCAGCCTCTTCAGCATCCCAGAACTCTTCCCTGACAAGGCAGGGGAAACACCCCACTGGCCACCCTGCGCTGCCTCTAACAGCTGAGCACTTGTGTGCTTGAACTTGATGTGGTCTTGGAGGGATGAAATCACTCCCTTCTGTCTCTGCGTGGATAAGGAAAGCTGCTTCTGAGCTGTGAGAGCTGTCTGTGCATGGGGGAGGAGAAGCTTTTTGGTAACCCAGTGTTGGGTGCAAGAGAAACTTCACCTTGGGTTGCGTTGTCCACCACACTGTCTTTGGAGCAGGACGCAAAGACTGCAGATGAAAAGGGGTGAACAGTGTGGCACCAAATGGCTCAATGAGACAGCCCAGAGTTCAGCCTGAAATGTGAAAATGAGCAGCTTCCAGTGGTTGATCTGTTTGTCCCTGCCTGGCCAGAGTGGCTCAGGCGGTGAGTTGTGCTTGGAACGTGTTGACTTTGGGCTGCATCCTGCACTGGAGGCGCTTTGGGGAAGAGCAGAGTTTCCTATTTGAGAGTGAATCCTGATACAACGTACATCTTGTACTCTGGGGGTGAAATAAAATAGCCACTGCAGCTGGCGGCGAGGGCTCCATTACCCTGGTCCTGGCAGCGCGTGTGGCATCTGCCCAGCGTGGTGTTGGGCCCCCAGGAATGGCACGTGGCAGGCCCACGGTGCAGGCAGAGCTGGGCATGCAGTTCGTTCTAAAAGCCTTGCTCAAGGCTCTGCTATTTGCAGCAGTAGCCATTTCTTCAAGCAAATGTGTGGGGATGGTCAGAAAACAGACAAATTTGTCATGGGGCTGCTGGTGGTGCTGTTTTCTTGCCCTTCAAGTCCCAGCTAAACATGGGTTAAACCCAGAGGTTTCGTAGACTGCTGAGAAAATTTGAGGAATTTCGCATGAATTAGTGGTATTCCTCTGAAATTACCATTTTGGGTCTGTTTCCTGTGGTGAGAATTTATGCAGCTTTGCCCATAGGTGTAAACCCTCCTAATGTTGCAGCTGCTTGCTCTGGGAAAGGCAAATTCCCAGAAAGTTGGGGTTATTCAGCCTGGGGAAGGTTTTGTGGGGAACTCAGCCACTTAGCAGGATCTTGAGGGGCTCCAGGGAAGCTGCAGAGGGACTCTTGGTTAGGAACTGCAGGGACAGGACAAGGAGTAATGGGAATAAATTGAAAAAGGGAAATTTAGATTGCATCTTAGGAAGAAGTTTTCCCTGTGAGGGTGGTGAGACACTGGCCCAGGTTGCCCAGGGAGGCTGTG